>NW_028295219.1:0-230000 GCF_964341445.2 Mesoplodon mirus
TTCCACACACACTTCAAGTAAGAGGTCGGCCTGAGTGGAAAGGTGAGAGTTTGGGCAGCTGTGCAGACAAAGAAGGCGCCCTTTGTCCTGGGCCTAAATGCTTGTGACACCCCACTGGACCTGCCGGGCTCTGAGGGCCCTGCCCTGGGCCCCCTGCTCCCCTGCACTTCGTTCAGTCACAGCAGAGATGGCCACACCCACTCCATCAGTGAGTGCAGTGTTCAAACCTCCCTCAGCCCCGCCCCCTCTCCGCAGGTTACCATGGACTACAGCGGCTGCATTCTGAGGCCAGGGCGTTCCGAGAATGCCAAGGGCAGACATGATGACCTTAAATGATTTCCTCTTGTGTCAGGTTTGGTAAACTTTAGGAGCTAGGAAATGGTCCAATTTACAGAAATGTTCAAATTTACTGGCATTTCTTATATTCTCTGCTATAACATTGTCCTGATTCTTTCTGTATATTCTTTACTTATGTTTTTGTTTTCCTTAATCAAAGTGTGTCTTTTCAATCTTTTCAAAGAAGATTCTTTGGACTTACTAAATCACCTCAATTTTATACGTTTTCTGTTGTATTAAGTTCTGTTCATATCTTTATTTATCTTTTTTCTATGTTCTCAGGGTTTATTGTTTTGATATTCTGATGTCAATTAAAACACTTGGTTATTCATTTTAATAAATATTTTACTTATAAATATTTGAACTTTTGAAGATTCCAGCTTACTTGTAAGTTTCTAAGGGTCAGGTCCTCTCCATTGTTGCTGGCCTAAGGTTTAGTTCACCATATAGCAATGTATATATTGACCTATTTTCCCCTTGACTTTCTGTGATTCCCTACATCTCACCTTTCTTTGCAGACAAGCCATTTGAAATACCCTTAACTTATTTCACAGCCAATAAGTCATTGAAATAATGTGTATTTTTTAGAGAAATCTTCTTCTATAATTAGGCAGAAAATCTCACCTGCCATAGTTTTCAAAACAGCATAATTTCACTCTTCTCAATGCTTAATCTGTTGTATTACACAACCTTTGAGTATTTAGCTTTATCAATGACATGTACTTTAAAAATGTTTTAGAGATCCTACCAGTCTTTGAAAACATCCTTGTTCCTTGTTTCAGTTCCAGTTTTATGTATATTGTCTGCCTTGCACCTGATTATTCCAACAATTGATGGATGGCCTTGGGAATCTAATTCTGGTATTGATAGTTTTTGTTGGATGTCTCCTCTTGTAGCTGATTTCTTCATTATTGTGTAAATTTAGATCATGAGCTCATGTTTAGCTAAACAGCTGACCTTGTCAGACGTTTAGGTGTGAACGCTCGTAAGCTTCAGCAGAAAGTCGGCAAAGATTTATTTGTGTCCCTCCAATGAGTTGCCTGCGAGAACGCCGTTTTCTACAAGTGTTGGTCCAATACTCCCTCAAGAGGCAGGGGACTCCAACAGGGCGGCTTCGCGGCCCCTGATCTGGGGCAGGGGCAGTGGGCGGCCTGTGGCCCAGGCAGAAGCCTCTCTGCATGTGTCCCAGAGACCCATCTGCCTGCGAACTTCGGTCACCTGGCAGGAATCTACGATGCCAAGACCTATGGTTAGCTGTACAGCGAGGTGTACTGCACGGACAGCTTCCACACACACTTCAAGTAAGAGGTCGGCCTGAGTGGAAAGGTGAGAGTTTGGGCAGCTGTGCAGACAAAGAAGGCGCCCTTTGTCCTGGGCCTTAATGCTTGTGAAATCCCACTGGACATGCCGGGCTCTGAGGGCCCTGGCCTTGGCCCCCGGCTCCCCTGCCCTTTGTTCAGTCACAGCAGAGATGACCACACCCACTCCCTCAGTGAGGGCAGTGTTCCAACCTCCCTCAGCCCCGCCCCCTCTCCGCAGGTTACCATGGGCTACAGAGGCTGCATTCTGAGGCCAGGGTGTTCCGAGAATGCCAAGGGCAGACATGATGACCTTAAATGATTTCCTCTTGTGTCAGGTTTGGTAAACTTTAGGAGCTAGGAAATGGTCCAATTTACAGAAATGTTCAAATTTACTGGCATTTCTTATTCTCTGCTATAACATTGTCCTGATTCTTTCTGTATATTCTCTACCTATGTTTTTGTTTTCCTTAATCAAAGTGTGTCTTTTCAATCTTTTCAAAGAAGATTCTTTGGACTTACTAAATCACCTCAATTTTATATGTTTTCTGTTGTATTAAGTTCTGCTCATATCTTTATTTATCTTTTTTCTATGTTCTCAGGGTTTATTGTTTTGATCTTCTGATGTCAATTAAAACACTTGGTTATTCATTTTAATAAATATTTTACTTATAAAGATTTGAACTTTTGAAGATTCCAGCTTTGTAAGTTTCTAAGGGTCAGGTCCTCTCCATTGTTGCTGGCCTAAGGTTTAGTTCACCATATAGCAATGTATATATAGACCTATTTTCCCCTCGACTTTCTGTGATTCCCTACATCTCACCTTTCTTTGCAGACAAGCCATTTGAAATACCCTTAACTTATTTCACAGCCAATAAGTCATTGAAATAATGTGTATTTTTTAGAGAAGTCTTCTTATATAATTAGGCAGAAAATCTCACCTGCCATAGTTTTCAAAACAGCATAATGTCACTCTTCTCAATGCTTAATCTGTTGTATTACACAACCTTTGAGTATTTAGCTTTATCAATGACATGTACTTTAAAAATATTTTAGAGATCCTACCAGTCTTTGAAAACATCCTTGTTCCTTGTTTCAGTTCCAGTTTTATGTATATTTTCTGCCTTGCACCTGATTATTCCAACAATTGATGGATGGCCTTGGGAATCTAATTCTGGTATTGATAGTTTTTACTGATTGTCTCCCCTTGTAGCTGATTTCTTCATTATTGTGTAAATTTAGATCATGAGCTCATGTTTAGCTTAACAGCTGACTTTGTAAGACGCTTAGGTGTGAATGCTCGTAAGCTTCAGCAGAAAGTCGGCAAAGATTTATTTGTGTCCCTCCAATGAGTTGCCCGCGAGAACCCCGTTTTCTACAAATGTTGGTCCAATACTCCCTCAAGAGGCAGGGGATTCCGACAGGGCTGCTTGGCGGCCCCCGATCTGGGGCAGGGGCAGTGGGCGGCCTGTGGCCCAGGCAGAAGCCTCTCTGCATGTGTCCCAGGGACCCATCTGCCTACGAACTTCGGTCACCTGGCAGGAAGCTACGATGCCCAGACCTATGGTTAGCTGTGCAGCGAGGTGTACTGCGCGGACAGGTTCCACACACACTTCAAGTAAGAGGTCGGCCTGAGTGGAAAGGTGAGAGTTTGGGCAGCTGTGCAGAAAAAGAAGGCGCCCTTTGGCCTGGGCCTAAATGCTTGTGACACCCCACTGGACCTGCCGGGCTCTGAGGGCCCTGCCCTGGGCCCCCTGCTCCCCTGCCCTTTGTTCAGTCACAGCAGAGATGGCCACACCCACTCCCTCAGTGAGGGCAGTGTTCCAACCTCCCTCAGCCACGCCCCCTCTCCGCAGGTTACCATGGACTACAGAGGATGCATTCTGAGGCCCGGGCGTTCCGAGAATGCCAAGGGCAGACATGATGACCTTAAATGATTTCCTCTTGTGTCAGGTTTGGTAAATTTTAGGAGCTAGGAAATGGTCCACTTTACAGAAATGTTCAAATTTACTGGCATTTCATATATTCTCTGCTATAACATTGTCCTGATTCTTTCTGTATATTCTTTACTTATGTTTTTGTTTTCCTTAATCAAAGTGTGTCTTTTCAATCTTTTCAAAGAAGATTCTTTGGACTTACTAAATCACCTAATTTTATACGTTTTCTGTTGTATTAAGTTCTGCTCATATCTTTATTTATCTTTTTTCTATGTTCTCAGGGTTTATTGTTTTGATCTTCTGATGTCAATTAAAACACTTGGTTATTCATTTTAATAAATATTTTACTTATAAAGATTTGAACTTTTGAAGATTCCAGCTTACTTGTAAGTTTCTAAGGGTCAGGTCCTCTCCATTGTTGCTGGCCTAAGGTTTAGTTCACCATATAGCAATGTATATATTGACCGATTTTCCCCTCGACTTTCTGTGATTCCCTACATCTCACCTTTCTTTGCAGACAAGCCATTTGAAATACCCTTAACTTATTTCACAGCCAATAAGTCATTGAAATAATGTGTATTTTTTAGAGAAATCTTCTTATATAATTAGGCAGAAAATCTCACCTGCCATAGTTTTCAAAACAGCATAATGTCACTCTTCTCAATGCTTAATCTGTTGTATTACACAACCTTTGAGTATTTAGCTTTATCAATGACATGTACTTTAAAACTGTTTTACAGATCCTACCAGTCTTTGAAAACATCCTTGTTCCTTGTTTCAGTTCCAGTTTTATGTATATTTTCTGCCTTGCACCTGATTATTCCAACAATTGATGGATGGCCTTGGGAATCTAATTCCGGTATTGATAGTTTTTAATGATTGTCTCCCCTTGTAGCTGATTTCTTCATTATTGTGTAAATTTAGATCATGAGCTCATGTTTAGCTAAACAGCTGACCTTGTCAGACGCTTAGGTGTGAACGCTCGTAAGCTTCAGCAGAAAGTCGGCAAAGATTTACTTGTGTCCCTCCAATGAGTTGCCCGCGAGAACGCCGTTTTCTACAAGTGTGGGTCCAATACTCCCTCAAGAGGCAGGGGACTCGACAGGGCTGCTTGGCAGCCCCCGATCTGGGGCAGGGGCAGTGGGCGGCCTGTGGCCCAGGCAGAAGCCTCTCTGCATGTGTCCCTGGGACCCATCTGCCTGCGAACTTGGGTCACCTGGCAGGAAGCTACGATGCCCAGACCTATGGTTAGCTGTGCAGCGAGGTGTACTGCGCGGACAGGTTCCACACACACTTCAAGTAAGAGGTCGGCCTGAGTGGAAAGGTGAGAGTTTGGGCAGCTGTGCAGACAAAGAAGGCGCCCTTTGGCCTGGGCCTAAATGCTTGTGACACCCCACTGGACCTGCCGGGCTCTGAGGGCCCTGCCCTGGGCCCCCTGCTCCCCTGCCCTTTGTTCAGTCACAGCAGAGATTGCCACACCCACTCCCTCAGTGAGGGCAGTGTTCCAACCTCCCTCAGCCCCGCCCCCTCTCCGCAGGTTACCATGGACTACAGAGGCTGCATTCTGAGTCCAGGGCGTTCCGAGAATGCCAAGGGCAGACATGATGACCTTAAATGATTTCCTCTTGTGTCAGGTTTGGTAAACTTTAGGAGCTAGGAAATGGTCCACTTTACAGAAATGTTCAAATTTACTGGAATTTCTTATATTCTCTGCTCTAACATTGTCCTGATTCTTTCTGTATATTCTTTACTTATGTTTTTCTTTTCCTTAATCAAAGTGTGTCTTTTCAATCTTTTCAAAGAAGATTCTTTGGACTTACTAAATCACCTCAATTTTATACGTTTTCTGTTGTATTAAGTTCTGCTCATATCTTTATTTATCTTTTTTCTATGTTCTCAGGGTTTATTGTTTTGATCTTCTGATGTCAATTAAAACACTTGGTTATTCATTTTAATAAATATTTTACTTATAAATATTTGAACTTTTGAAGATTCCAGCTTATTTGTAAGTTTCTAAGGGTCAGGTCCTCTCCATTGTTGCTGGCCTAAGGTTTAGTTCACCATATAGCAATGTATATATTGACCTATTTTCCCCTCGACTTTCTGTGATTCCCTACATCTCACCTTTCTTTGCAGACAAGCCATTTGAAATACCCTTAACTTATTTCACAGCCAATAAGTCATTGAAATAATGTGTATTTTTTAGAGAAATCTTCTTCTATAACTAGGCAGAAAATCTCACCTGCCATAGTTTTCAAAACAGCATAATTTCACTCTTCTCAATGCTTAATCTGTTGTATTACACAACCTTTGAGTATTTAGCTTTATCAATGACATGTACTTTAAAAATGTTTTAGAGATCCTACCAGTCTTTGAAAACATCCTTGTTCCTTGTTTCAGTTCCAGTTTTATGTATATTGTCTGCCTTGCACCTGATTATTCCAACAATTGATGGATGGCCTTGGGAATCTAATTCTGGTATTGAGAGTTTTTGCTGGATGTCTCCCCTTGTAGCTGATTTCTTCATTATTGTGTAAATTTAGATCATGAGCTCATGTTTAGCTAAACAGCTGACCTTGTCAGACGTTTAGGTGTGAACGCTCATAAGCTTCAGTAGAAAGTCGGCAAAGATTTATTTGTGTCCCTCCAATGAGTTGCCTGCGAGAACGCCGTTTTCTACAAGTGTTGGTCCAATACTCCCTCAAGAGGCAGGGGACTCCAACAGGGCGGCTTCGCGGCCCCCGATCTGGGGCAGGGGCAGTGGGCGGCCTGTGGCCCAGGCAGAAGCCTCTCTGCATGTGTCCCAGAGACCCATCTGCCTGCGAACTTCGGTCACCTGGCAGGAAGCTACGATGCCAAGACCTATGGTTAGCTGTGCAGCGAGGTGTACTGCACGGACAGCTTCCACACACACTTCAAGTAAGAGGTCGGCCTGAGTGGAAAGGTGAGAGTTTGGGCAGCTGTGCAGACAAAGAAGGCGCCCTTTGTCCTAGGCCTAAATGCTTGTGAAACCCCACTGGACATGCCGGGCTCTGAGGGCCCTGCCCTTGGCCCCCGGCTCCCCTGTCCTTTGTTCAGTCACAGCAGAGATGAACACACCCACTCCCTCAGTGAGGGCAGTGTTCCAAACTCCCTCAGCCCCGCCCCCTCTCCGCAAGTTACCATGAGCTACAGAGGCTGCATTCTGAGGCCAGGGTGTTCCGAGAATGCCAAGGGCAGACATGATGACCTTAAATGATTTCCTCTTGTGTCAGGTTTGGTAAACTTTAGGAGCTAGGAAATGGTCCAATTTACAGAAATGTTCAAATTTACTGGCATTTCTTATATTCTCTGCTATAACATTGTCCTGATTCTTTCTGTATATTCTCTACTTATGTTTTTGTTTTCCTTAATCAAAGTGTGTCTTTTCAATCTTTTCAAAGAAGATTCTTTGGACTTACTAAATCACCTCAATTTTATACGTTTTCTGTTGTATTAAGTTCTGCTCATATCTTTATTTATCTTTTTTCTATGTTCTCAGGGTTTATTGTTTTGATCTTCTGATGTCAATTAAAACACTTGGTTATTCATTTTAATAAATATTTTACTTATAAAGATTTGAACTTTTGAAGATTCCAGCTTACTTGTAAGTTTCTAAGGGTCAGGTCCTCTCCATTGTTGCTGGCCTAAGGTTTAGTTCACCATATAGCAATGTATATATAGACCTATTTTCCCCTCGACTTTCTGTGATTCCGTACATCTCACCTTTCTTTGCAGACAAGCCATTTGAAATACCCTTAACTTATTTCACAGCCAATAAGTCATTGAAATAATGTGTATTTTTTAGAGAAATCTTCTTATATAATTAGGCAGAAAATCTCACCTGCCATAGTTTTCAAAACAGCATAATTTCACTCTTCTCAATGCTTAATCTGTTGTATTACACAACCTTTGAGTATTTAGCTTTATCAATGACATGTACTTTAAAACTGTTTTACAGATCCTACCAGTCTTTGAAAACATCCTTGTTCCTTGTTTCAGTTCCAGTTTTATGTATATTTTCTTCCTTGCACCTGATTATTCCAACAATTGATGGATGGCCTTGGGAATCTAATTCCGGTATTGATAGTTTTTAATGATTGTCTCCCCTTGTAGCTGATTTCTTCATTATTGTGTAAATTTAGATCATGAGCTCATGTTTAGCTAAACAGCTGACCTTGTCAGACGCTTAGGTGTGAACGCTCGTAAGCTTCAGCAGAAAGTCGGCAAAGATTTACATGTGTCCCTCCAATGAGTTGCCCGCGAGAACGCCGTTTTCTACAAGTGTGGGTCCAATACTCCCTCAAGAGGCAGGGGACTCCGACAGGGCTGCTTGTCAGCCCCCGATCTGGGGCAGGGGCAGTGAGCGGCCTGTGGCCCAGGCAGAAGCCTCTCTGCATGTGTCCCTGGGACCCATCTGCCTGCGAACTTGGGTCACCTGGCAGGAAGCTACGATGCCCAGACCTATGGTTAGCTGTGCAGCGAGGTGTACTGCGCGGACAGGTTCCACACACACTTCAAGTAAGAGGTCGGCCTGAGTGGAAAGGTGAGAGTTTGGGCAGCTGTGCAGACAAAGAAGGCGCCCTTTGGCCTGGGCCTAAATGCTTGTGACACCCCACTGGACCTGCCGGGCTCTGAGGGCCCTGCCCTGGGCCCCCTGCTCCCCTGCCCTTTGTTCAGTAAGAGCAGAGATTGCCACACCCACTCCCTCAGTGAGGGCAGTGTTCCAACCTCCCTCAGCCCCGCCCCCTCTCCGCAGGTTACCATGGACTACAGAGGCTGCATTCTGAGTCCAGGGCGTTCCGAGAATGCCAAGGGCAGACATGATGACCTTAAATGATTTCCTCTTGTGTCAGGTTTGGTAAACTTTAGGAGCTAGGAAATGGTCCACTTTACAGAAATGTTCAAATTTACTGGCATTTCTTATATTCTCTGCTCTAACATTGTCCTGATTCTTTCTGTATATTCTTTACTTATGTTTTTGTTTTCCTTAATCAAAGTGTGTCTTTTCAATCTTTTCAAAGAAGATTCTTTGGACTTACTAAATCACCTCAATTTTATACGTTTTCTGTTGTATTAAGTTCTGCTCATATCTTTATTTATCTTTTTTCTATGTTCTCAGGGTTTATTGTTTTGATCTTCTGATGTCAATTAAAACACTTGGTTATTCATTTTAATAAATATTTTACTTATAAATATTTGAACTTTTGAAGATTCCAGCTTACTTGTAAGTTTCTAAGGGTCAGGTCCTCTCCATTGTTGCTGGCCTAAGGTTTAGTTCACCATATAGCAATGTATATATTGACCTATTTTCCCCTCGACTTTCTGTGATTCCCTACATCTCACCTTTCTTTGCAGACAAGCCATTTGAAATACCCTTAACTTATTTCACAGCCAATAAGTCATTGAAATAATGTGTATTTTTTAGAGAAATCTTCTTCTATAATTAGGCAGAAAATCTCACCTGCCATAGTTTTCAAAACAGCATAATTTCACTCTTCTCAATGCTTAATCTGTTGTATTACACAACCTTTGAGTATTTAGCTTTATCAATGACATGTACTTTAAAAATGTTTTAGAGATCCTACCAGTCTTTGAAAACATCCTTGTTCCTTGTTTCAGTTCCAGTTTTATGTATATTGTCTGCCTTGCACCTGATTATTCCAACAATTGATGGATGGCCTTGGGAATCTAATTCTGGTATTGAGAGTTTTTGCTGGATATCTCCCCTTGTAGCTGATTTCTTCATTATTGTGTAAATTTAGATCATGAGCTCATGTTTAGCTAAACAGCTGACCTTGTCAGACGTTTAGGTGTGAACGCTCATAAGCTTCAGCAGAAAGTCGGCAAAGATTTATTTGTGTCCCTCCAATGAGTTGCCTGCGAGAACGCCATTTTCTACAAGTGTTGGTCCAATACTCCCTCAAGAGGCAGGGGACTGCAACAGGGCGGCTTCGCAGCCCCCGATCTTGGGCAGGGGCAGTGGGCGGCCTGAGGCCCAGGCAGAAGCCTCTCTGCATGTGTCCCAGAGACCCATCTTCCTGCGAACTTCGGTCACATGGCAGGAAGCTACGATGCCAAGACCTATGTTTAGCTGTGCAGCGAGGTGTACTGCACGGACAGCTTCCACACACACTTCAAGTAAGAGGTCGGCCTGAGTGGAAAGGTGAGAGTTTGGGCAGCTGTGCAGACAAATAAGGCGCCCTTTGTCCTGGGCCTAAATGCTTGTGACACCCCACTGAACCTGCCGGGCTCTGAGGGCCCTGCCCTGGGCCCCCTGCTCCCCTGCCCTTCGTTCAGTCACAGCAGAGATGGCCACACCCACTCCATCAGTGAGGGCTGTGTTCAAACCTCCCTCAGCCCCGCCCCCTCTCCGCAGGTTACCATGGACTACAGAGGCTGCATTCTGAGGCCAGGGCATTCCGAGAATGCCAAGGGCAGACATGATGACCTTAAATGATTTCCTCTTGTGTCAGGTTTGGTAAACTTTAGGAGCTAGTAAATGGTCCACTTTACAGAAATGTTCAAATTTACTGGCATTTCTTATACTCTCTGCTATAACATTGTCCTGATTCTTTCTGTATATTCTTTACTTATGTTTTTGTTTTCCTTAATCAAAGTGTGTCTTTTCAATCTTTTCAAAGAAGATTCTTTGGACTTACTAAATCACCTCAATTTTATACGTTTTCTGTTGTATTAAGTTCTGCTCATATCTTTATTTATCTTTTTTCTATGTTCTCAGGGTTTATTGTTTTGATCTTCTGATGTCAATTAAAACACTTGGTTATTCATTTTAATAAATATTTTACTTATAAAGATTTGAACTTTTGAAGATTCCAGCTTACTTGTAAGTTTCTAAGGGTCAGGTCCTCTCCATTGTTGCTGGCCTAAGGTTTAGTTCACCATATAGCAATGTATATATAGACCTATTTTCCCCTCGACTTTCTGTGATTCCCTACATCTCACCTTTCTTTGCAGACAAGCCATTTGAAATACCCTTAACTTATTTCACAGCCAATAAGTCATTGAAATAATGTGTATTTTTTAGAGAAATCTTCTTATATAATTAGGCAGAAAATCTCACCTGCCATAGTTTTCAAAACAGCATAATTTCACTCTTCTCAATGCTTAATCTGTTGTATTACACAACCTTTGAGTATTTAGCTTTATCAATGACATGTACTTTAAAACTGTTTTAGAGATCCTACCAGTCTTTGAAAACATCCTTGTTCCTTGTTTCAGTTCCAGTTTTATGTATATTTTCTGCCTTGCACCTGATTATTCCAACAATTTATGGATGGCCTTGGGAATCTAATTCTGGTATTGAGAGTTTTTGCTGATTGTCTCCCCTTGTAGCTGATTTCTTCATTATTGTGTAAATTTAGATCATGAGCTCATGTTTAGCTAAACAGCTGACCTTGTCAGACGCTTAGTTGTGAACGCTCGTAAGCTTCAGCAGAAAGTCGGCAAAGATTTATTTGTGTCCCTCAATGAGTTGCCCACGAGAACCCCGTTTTCTACAAGTGTTGGTCCAATACTCCCTCAAGAGGCAGGGGACTCCGACAGGGCTGCTTGGCGGCCCCCGATCTGGGGCAGGGGCATTGGGTGGCCTGTGGCCCAGGCAGGATCCTCTCTGCATGTGTCCCAGAGACCCAACTGCCTGCGAACTTCGGTCACCTGGCAGGAAGCTACGATGCCCAGACCTAGGGTTAGCTGTGCAGCGAGATGTACTGCGCAGACAGGTTCCACACACACTTCAAGTAAGAGGTTGGCATGAATGGAAAGGTGAGAGTTTGGGCAGCTGTGCAGACAAAGAAGGCACCCTTTGGCCTGGGCCTAAATGCTTGTGACACCCCACTGGACCTGCCGGGCTCTGAGGGCCCTGCCCTGGGCCCCCTGCTCCCCTGCACTTCGTTCAGTCACAGCAGAGATGGCCACACACACTCCATCAGTGAGGGCAGTGTTCAAACCTCCCTCAGCCCCGCCCCCTCTCCGCAGGTTACCATGGACTACAGAGGCTGCATTCTGAGGCCAGGGCGTTCCGAGAATGCCAAGGGCAGACATGATGACCTTAAATGATTTCCTCTTGTGTCAGGTTTGGTAAACTTTAGGAGCTAGGAAATGGTCCAATTTACAGAAATGTTCAAATTTACTGGCATTTCTTATATTCTCTGCTCTAACATTGTCCTGATTCTTTCTGTATATTCTTTACTTATGTTTTTGTTTTCCTTAATCAAAGTGTGTCTTTTCAATCTTTTCAAAGAAGATTCTTTGGACTTACTAAATCACCTCAATTTTATACGTTTTCTGTTGTATTAAGTTCTGTTCATATCTTTATTTATCTTTTTTCTATGTTCTCAGGGTTTATTGTTTTGATCTTCTGATGTCAATTAAAACACTTGGTTATTCATTTTAATAAATATTTTACTTATAAATATTTGAACTTTTGAAGATTCCAGCTTACTTGTAAGTTTCTAAGGGTCAGGTCCTCTCCATTGTTGCTGGCCTAAGGTTTAGTTCACCATATAGCAATGTATATATTGACCTATTTTCCCCTCGACTTTCTGTGATTCCCTACATCTCACCTTTCTTTGCAGACAAGCCATTTGAAATACCCTTAACTTATTTCACAGCCAATAAGTCATTGAAATAATGTGTATTTTTTAGAGAAATCTTCTTCTATAATTAGGCAGAAAATCTCACCTGCCATAGTTTTCAAAACAGCATAATTTCACTCTCCTCAATGCTTAATCTGTTGTATTACACAACCTTTGAGTATTTAGCTTTATCAATGACATGTACTTTAAAAATGTTTTAGAGATCCTACCAGTCTTTGAAAACATCCTTGTTCCTTGTTTCAGTTCCAGTTTTATGTATATTGTCTGCCTTGCACCTGATTATTCCAACAATTGATGGATGGCCTTGGGAATCTAATTCTGGTATTGATAGTTTTTGCTGGATGTCTCCCCTTGTAGCTGATTTCTTCATTATTGTGTAAATTTAGATCATGAGCTCATGTTTAGCTAAACAGCTGACCTTGTCAGACGTTTAGGTGTGAACGCTCGTAAGCTTCAGCAGAAAGTCGGCAAATTTTTATTTGTGTCCCTCCAATGAGTTGCCTGCGAGAACGCCGTTTTCTACAAGTGTTGGTCCAATACTCCCTCAAGAGGCAGGGGACTCCAACAGGGCGGCTTCGCGGCCCCTGATCTGGGGCAGGGGCAGTGGGCGGCCTGTGGCCCAGGCAGAAGCCTCTCTGCATGTGTCCCAGAGACCCATCTGCCTGCGAACTTCGGTCACCTGGCAGGAAGCTACGATGCCAAGACCTATGGTTAGCTGTACAGCGAGGTGTACTGCACGGACAGCTTCCACACACACTTCAAGTAAGAGGTCGGCCTGAGTGGAAAGGTGAGAGTTTGGGCAGCTGTGCAGACAAAGAAGGCGCCCTTTGTCCTGGGCCTAAATGCTTGTGACACCCCACTGAACCTGCCGGGCTCTGAGGGCCCTGCCCTGGGCCCCCTGCTCCCCTGCCCTTCGTTCAGTCACAGCAGAGATGGCCACACCCACTCCATCAGTGAGGGCTGTGTTCAAACCTCCCTCAGCCCCGCCCCCTCTCCGCAGGTTACCATGGACTACAGAGGCTGCATTCTGAGGCCAGGGCATTCCGAGAATGCCAAGGGCAGACATGATGACCTTAAATGATTTCCTCTTGTGTCAGGTTTGGTAAACTTTAGGAGCTAGTAAATGGTCCACTTTACAGAAATGTTCAAATTTACTGGCATTTCTTATACTCTCTGCTATAACATTGTCCTGATTCTTTCTGTATATTCTTTACTTATGTTTTTGTTTTCCTTAATCAAAGTGTGTCTTTTCAATCTTTTCAAAGAAGATTCTTTGGACTTACTAAATCACCTCAATTTTATACGTTTTCTGTTGTATAAAGTTCTGCTCATATCTTTATTTATCTTTTTTCTATGTTCTCAGGGTTTATTGTTTTGATCTTCTGATGTCAATTAAAACACTTGGTTATTCATTTTAATAAATATTTTACTTATAAAGATTTGAACTTTTGAAGATTCCAGCTTACTTGTAAGTTTCTAAGGGTCAGGTCCTCTCCATTGTTGCTGGCCTAAGGTTTAGTTCACCATATAGCAATGTATATATAGACCTATTTTCCCCTCGACTTTCTGTGATTCCCTACATCTCACCTTTCTTTGCAGACAAGCCATTTGAAATACCCTTAACTTATTTCACAGCCAATAAGTCATTGAAATAATGTGTATTTTTTAGAGAAATCTTCTTATATAATTAGGCAGAAAATCTCACCTGCCATAGTTTTCAAAACAGCATAATTTCACTCTTCTCAATGCTTAATCTGTTGTATTACACAACCTTTGAGTATTTAGCTTTATCAATGACATGTACTTTAAAACTGTTTTAGAGATCCTACCAGTCTTTGAAAACATCCTTGTTCCTTGTTTCAGTTCCAGTTTTATGTATATTTTCTGCCTTGCACCTGATTATTCCAACAATTGATGGATGGCCTTGGGAATCTAATTCTGGTATTGAGAGTTTTTGCTGATTGTCTCCCCTTGTAGCTGATTTCTTCATTATTGTGTAAATTTAGATCATGAGCTCATGTTTAGCTAAACAGCTGACCTTGTCAGACGCTTAGTTGTGAACGCTCGTAAGCTTCAGCAGAAAGTCGGCAAGATTTATTTGTGTCCCTCAATGAGTTGCCCACGAGAACCCCGTTTTCTACAAGTGTTGGTCCAATACTCCCTCAAGAGGCAGGGGACTCCGACAGGGCTGCTTGGCGGCCCCCGATCTGGGGCAGGGGCATTGGGTGGCCTGTGGCCTTGGCAGGATCCTCTCTGCATGTGTCCCAGAGACCCAACTGCCTGCGAACTTCGGTCACCTGGCAGGAAGCTACGATGCCCAGACCTATGGTTAGCTGTGCAGCGAGATGTACTGCGCAGACAGGTTCCACACACACTTCAAGTAAGAGGTTGGCATGAATGGAAAGGTGAGAGTTTGGGCAGCTGTGCAGACAAAGAAGGCACCCTTTGGCCTGGGCCTAAATGCTTGTGACACCCCACTGGACCTGCCGGGCTCTGAGGGCCCTGCCCTGGGCCCCCTGCTCCCCTGCACTTCGTTCAGTCACAGCAGAGATGGCCACACCCACTCCATCAGTGAGGGCAGTGTTCAAACCTCCCTCAGCCCCGCCCCCTCTCCGCAGGTTACCATGGACTACAGAGGCTGCATTCTGAGGCCAGGGCGTTCCGAGAATGCCAAGGGCAGACATGATGACCTTAAATGATTTCCTCTTGTGTCAGGTTTGGTAAACTTTAGGAGCTAGGAAATGGTCCAATTTACAGAAATGTTCAAATTTACTGGCATTTCTTATATTCTCTGCTCTAACATTGTCCTGATTCTTTCTGTATATTCTTTACTTATGTTTTTGTTTTCCTTAATCAAAGTGTGTCTTTTCAATCTTTTCAAAGAAGATTCTTTGGACTTACTAAATCACCTCAATTTTATACGTTTTCTGTTGTATTAAGTTCTGTTCATATCTTTATTTATCTTTTTTCTATGTTCTCAGGGTTTATTGTTTTGATCTTCTGATGTCAATTAAAGCACTTGGTTATTCATTTTAATAAATATTTTACTTATAAATATTTGAACTTTTGAAGATTCCAGCTTACTTGTAAGTTTCTAAGGGTCAGGTCCTCTCCATTGTTGCTGGCCTAAGGTTTAGTTCACCATATAGCAATGTATATATTGACCTATTTTCCCCTCGACTTTCTGTGATTCCCTACATCTCACCTTTCTTTGCAGACAAGCCATTTGAAATACCCTTAACTTATTTCACAGCCAATAAGTCATTGAAATAATGTGTATTTTTTAGAGAAATCTTCTTCTATAATTAGGCAGAAAATCTCACCTGCCATAGTTTTCAAAACAGCATAATTTCACTCTCCTCAATGCTTAATCTGTTGTATTACACAACCTTTGAGTATTTAGCTTTATCAATGACATGTACTTTAAAAATGTTTTAGAGATCCTACCAGTCTTTGAAAACATCCTTGTTCCTTGTTTCAGTTCCAGTTTTATGTATATTGTCTGCCTTGCACCTGATTATTCCAACAATTGATGGATGGCCTTGGGAATCTAATTCTGGTATTGATAGTTTTTGCTGGATGTCTCCCCTTGTAGCTGATTTCTTCATTATTGTGTAAATTTAGATCATGAGCTCATGTTTAGCTAAACAGCTGACCTTGTCAGACGTTTAGGTGTGAACGCTCGTAAGCTTCAGCAGAAAGTCGGCAAATTTTTATTTGTGTCCCTCCAATGAGTTGCCTGCGAGAACGCCGTTTTCTACAAGTGTTGGTCCAATACTCCCTCAAGAGGCAGGGGACTCCAACAGGGCGGCTTCGCGGCCCCTGATCTGGGGCAGGGGCAGTGGGCGGCCTGTGGCCCAGGCAGAAGCCTCTCTGCATGTGTCCCAGAGACCCATCTGCCTGCGAACTTCGGTCACCTGGCAGGAAGCTACGATGCCAAGACCTATGGTTAGCTGTACAGCGAGGTGTACTGCACGGACAGCTTCCACACACACTTCAAGTAAGAGGTCGGCCTGAGTGGAAAGGTGAGAGTTTGGGCAGCTGTGCAGACAAAGAAGGCGCCCTTTGTCCTGGGCCTAAATGCTTGTGAAACCCCACTGGACATGCCGGGCTCTGAGGGCCCTGCCCTTGGCCCCCTGCTCCCCTGCCCTTTGTTCAGTCACAGCAGAGATGACCACACCCACTCCCTCAGTGAGGGAAGTGTTCCAACCTCCCTCAGCCCCGCCCCCTCTCCGCAGGTTACCATGGGCTACAGAGGCTGCATTCTGAGGCCTGGGTGTTCCGAGAATGCCAAGGGCAGACATGATGACCTTAAATGATTTCCTCTTGTGTCAGGTTTGGTAAACTTTAGGAGCTAGGAAATGGTCCAATTTACAGAAATGTTCAAATTTACTGGCATTTCTTATATTCTCTGCTATAACATTGTCCTGATTCTTTCTGTATATTCTCTACCTATGTTTTTGTTTTCCTTAATCAAAGTGTGTCTTTTCAATCTTTTCAAAGAAGATTCTTTGGACTTACTAAATCACCTCAATTTTATACGTTTTCTGTTGTATTAAGTTCTGCTCATATCTTTATTTATCTTTTTTCTATGTTCTCAGGGTTTATTGTTTTGATCTTCTGATGTCAATTAAAACACTTGGTTATTCATTTTAATAAATATTTTACTTATAAATATTTGAACTTTTGAAGATTCCAGCTTACTTGTAAGTTTCTAAGGGTCAGGTCCTCTCCATTGTTGCTGGCCTAAGGTTTAGTTCACCATATAGCAATGTATATATTGACCTATTTTCCCCTCGACTTTCTGTGATTCCATACATCTCACCTTTCTTTGCAGACAAGCCATTTGAAATACCCTTAACTTATTTCACAGCCCATAAGTCATTGAAATAATGTGTATTTTTTAGAGAAATCTTCTTATATAATTAGGCAGAAAATCTCACCTGCCATAGTTTTCAAAACAGCATAATTTCACTCTTCTCAATGCTTAATCTGTTGTATTACACAACCTTTGAGTATTTAGCTTTATCAATGACATGTACTTTAAAAATGTTTTAGAGATCCTACCAGTCTTTGAAAACATCCTTGTTCCTTGTTTCAGTTCCAGTTTTATGTATATTGTCTGCCTTGCACCTGATTATTCCAACAATTGATGGATGGCCTTGGGAATCTAATTCTGGTATTGATAGTTTTTGCTGGATGTCTCCCCTTGTAGCTGATTTCTTCATTATTGTGTAAATTTAGATCATGAGCTCATGTTTAGCTAAACAGCTGACCTTGTCAGACGTTTAGGTGTGAACGCTCGTAAGCTTCAGCAGAAAGTCGGCAAAGATTTATTTGTGTCCCTCCAATGAGTTGCCTGCGAGAAAGCCGTTTTCTACAAGTGTAGGTCCAATACTTCCTCAAGAGGCAGGGGACTCCAACAGGGCGGCTTTGCGGCCCCTGATCTGGGGCAGGGGCAGTGGGCGGCCTGTGGCCCAGGCAGAAGCCTCTCTGCATGTGTCCCAGAGACCCATCTGCCTGCGAACTTCGGTCACCTGGCAGGAAGCTACGATGCCAAGACCTATGGTTAGCTGTACAGCGAGGTGTACTGCACGGACAGCTTCCACACACAGTTCAAGTAAGAGGTCGGCCTGAGTGGAAAGGTGAGAGTTTGGGCAGCTGTGCAGAAAAAGAAGGCGCCCTTTGTCCTTGGCCTAAATGCTTGTGACACCCCACTGGACCTGCCGGGCTCTGAGGGCCCTGCCCTTGGCCCCCTGCTCCCCTGCCCTTCGTTCAGTCACAGCAGAGATGGCCACACCCACTCCATCAGTGAGGGCTGTGTTCAAACCTCCCTCAGCCCCGCCCCCTCTCCGCAGGTTACCATGGACTACAGAGGCTGCATTATGAGGCCAGGGCATTCCGAGAATGCCAAGGGCAGACATGATGACCTTAAATGATTTCCTCTTGTGTCAGGTTTGATAAACTTTAGGAGCTAGGAAATGGTCCACTTTACAGAAATGTTCAAATTTACTGGCATTTCTTATACTCTCTGCTATAACCTTGTCCTGATTCTTTCTGTATATTCTTTACTTATGTTTTTGTTTTCCTTAATCAAAGTGTGTCTTTTCAATCTTTTCAAAGAAGATTCTTTGGACTTACTAAATCACCTCAATTTTATACGTTTTCTGTTGTATTAAGTTCTGCTCATATCTTTATTTATCTTTTTTCTATGTTCTCAGGGTTTATTGTTTTGATCTTCTGATGTCAATTAAAACACTTGGTTATTCATTTTAATAAATATTTTACTTATAAATATTTGAACTTTTGAAGATTCCAGCTTACTTGTAAGTTTCTAAGGGTCAGGTCCTCTCCATTGTTGCTGGCCTAAGGTTTAGTTCACCATATAGCAATGTATATATTGACCTATTTTCCCCTCGACTTTCTGTGATTCCCTACATCTCACCTTTCTTTGCAGACAAGCCATTTGAAATACCCTTAACTTATTTCACAGCCAATAAGTCATTGAAATAATGTGTATTTTTTAGAGAAATCTTCTTCTATAATTAGGCAGAAAATCTCACCTGCCATAGTTTTCAAAACAGCATAATTTCACTCTTCTCAATGCTTAATCTGTTGTATTACACAACCTTTGAGTATTTAGCTTTATCAATGACATGTACTTTAAAAATGTTTTAGAGATCCTACCAGTCTTTGAAAACATCCTTGTTCCTTGTTTCAGTTCCAGTTTTATGTATATTGTCTGCCTTGCACCTGATTATTCCAACAATTGATGGATGGCCTTGGGAATCTAATTCTGGTATTGATAGTTTTTGCTGGATGTCTCCCCTTGTAGCTGATTTCTTCATTATTGTGTAAATTTAGATCATGAGCTCATGTTTAGCTAAACAGCTGACCTTGTCAGACGTTTAGGTGTGAACGCTCGTAAGCTTCAGCAGAAAGTCGGCAAAGATTTATTTGTGTCCCTCCAATGAGTTGCCTGCGAGAACGCCGTTTTCTACAAGTGTTGGTCCAATACTCCCTCAAGAGGCAGGGGACTCCAACAGGGCGGCTTCGCGGCCCCTGATCCGGGGCAGGGGCAGTGGGCGGCCTGTGGCCCAGGCAGAAGCCTCTCTGCATGTGTCCCAGAGACCCATCTGCCTGCGAACTTCGGTCACCTGGCAGGAAGCTACGATGCCAAGACCTATGGTTAGCTGTACAGCGAGGTGTACTGCACGGACAGCTTCCACACACACTTCAAGTAAGAGGTCGGCCTGAGTGGAAAGGTGAGAGTTTGGGCAGCTGTGCAGACAAAGAAGGCGCCCTTTGTCCTGGGCCTTAATGCTTGTGAAACCCCACTGGACATGCCGGGCTCTGAGGGCCCTGCCCTTGGCCCCCGGCTCCCCTGCCCTTTGTTCAGTCACAGCAGAGATGACCACACCCACTCCCTCAGTGAGGGCAGTGTTCCAACCTCCCTCAGCCCCGCCCCCTCTCCGCATGTTACCATGGGCTACAGAGGCTGCATTCTGAGGCCAGGGTGTTCCGAGAATGCCAAGGGCAGACATGATGACCTTAAATGATTTCCTCTTGTGTCAGGTTTGGTAAACTTTAGGAGCTAGGAAATGGTCCACTTTACAGAAATGTTCAAATTTACTGGCATTTCTTATTCTCTGCTATAACATTGTCCTGATTCTTTCTGTATATTCTCTACCTATGTTTTTGTTTTCCTTAATCAAAGTGTGTCTTTTCAATCTTTTCAAAGAAGATTCTTTGGACTTACTAAATCACCTCAATTTTATACGTTTTCTGTTGTATTAAGTTCTGCTCATATCTTTATTTATCTTTTTTCTATGTTCTCAGGGTTTATTGTTTTGATCTTCTGATGTCAATTAAAACACTTGGTTATTCATTTTAATAAATATTTTACTTATAAAGATTTGAACTTTTGAAGATTCCAGCTTACTTGTAAGTTTCTAAGGGTCAGGTCCTCTCCATTGTTGCTGGCCTAAGGTTTAGTTCACCATATAGCAATGTATATATTGACCGATTTTCCCCTCGACTTTCTGTGATTCCCTACATCTCACCTTTCTTTGCAGACAAGCCATTTGAAATACCCTTAACTTATTTCACAGCCAATAAGTCATTGAAATAATGTGTATTTTTTAGAGAAATCTTCTTCTATAATTAGGCAGAAAATCTCACCTGCCATAGTTTTCAAAACAGCATAATGTCACTCTTCTCAATGCTTAATCTGTTGTATTACACAACCTTTGAGTATTTAGCTTTATCAATGACATGTACTTTAAAACTGTTTTACAGATCCTACCAGTCTTTGAAAACATCCTTGTTCCTTGTTTCAGTTCCAGTTTTATGTATATTTTCTGCCTTGCACCTGATTATTCCAACAATTGATGGATGGCCTTGGGAATCTAATTCCGGTATTGATAGTTTTTAATGATTGTCTCCCCTTGTAGCTGATTTCTTCATTATTTTGAAAATTTAGATCATGAGCTCATGTTTAGCTCAACAGCTGACCTTGTCAGACGCTTAGGTGTGAACGCTCGTAAGCTTCAGCAGAAAGTCGGCAAAGATTTACTTGTGTCCCTCCAATGAGTTGCCCGCGAGAACGCCGTTTTCTACAAGTGTGGGTCCAATACTCCCTCAAGAGGCAGGGGACTCCGACAGGGCTGCTTGGCAGCCCCCGATCTGGGGCAGGGGCAGTGGGCGGCCTGTGGCCCAGGCAGAAGCCTCTCTGCATGTGTCCCTGGGACCCATCTGCCTGCGAACTTGGGTCACCTGGCAGGAAGCTACGATGCCCAGACCTATGGTTAGCTGTGCAGCGAGGTGTACTGCGCGGACAGGTTCCACACACACTTCAAGTAAGAGGTCGGCCTGAGTGGAAAGGTGAGAGTTTGGGCAGCTGTGCAGACAAAGAAGGCGCCCTTTGGCCTGGGCCTAAATGCTTGTGACACCCCACTGGACCTGCCGGGCTCTGAGGGCCCTGCCCTGGGCCCCCTGCTCCCCTGCCCTTTGTTCAGTCACAGCAGAGATTGCCACACCCACTCCCTCAGTGAGGGCAGTGTTCCAACCTCCCTCAGCCCCGCCCCCTCTCCGCAGGTTACCATGGACTACAGAGGCTGCATTCTGAGTCCAGGGCGTTCCGAGAATGCCAAGGGCAGACATGATGACCTTAAATGATTTCCTCTTGTGTCAGGTTTGGTAAACTTTAGGAGCTAGGAAATGGTCCACTTTACAGAAATGTTCAAATTTACTGGCATTTCTTATATTCTCTGCTCTAACATTGTCCTGATTCTTTCTGTATATTCTTTACTTATGTTTTTGTTTTCCTTAATCAAAGTGTGTCTTTTCAATCTTTTCAAAGAAGATTCTTTGGACTTACTAAATCACCTCAATTTTATACGTTTTCTGTTGTATTAAGTTCTGCTCATATCTTTATTTATCTTTTTTCTATGTTCTCAGGGTTTATTGTTTTGATCTTCTGATGTCAATTAAAACACTTGGTTATTCATTTTAATAAATATTTTACTTATAAATATTTGAACTTTTGAAGATTCCAGCTTACTTGTAAGTTTCTAAGGGTCAGGTCCTCTCCATTGTTGCTGGCCTAAGGTTTAGTTCACCATATAGCAATGTATATATTGACCTATTTTCCCCTCGACTTTCTGTGATTCCCTACATCTCACCTTTCTTTGCAGACAAGCCATTTGAAATACCCTTAACTTATTTCACAGCCAATAAGTCATTGAAATAATGTGTATTTTTTAGAGAAATCTTCTTCTATAATTAGGCAGAAAATCTCACCTGCCATAGTTTTCAAAACAGCATAATTTCACTCTCCTCAATGCTTAATCTGTTGTATTACACAACCTTTGAGTATTTAGCTTTATCAATGACATGTACTTTAAAAATGTTTTAGAGATCCTACCAGTCTTTGAAAACATCCTTGTTCCTTGTTTCAGTTCCAGTTTTATGTATATTGTCTGCCTTGCACCTGATTATTCCAACAATTGATGGATGGCCTTGGGAATCTAATTCTGGTATTGATAGTTTTTGCTGGATGTCTCCCCTTGTAGCTGATTTCTTCATTATTGTGTAAATTTAGATCATGAGCTCATGTTTAGCTAAACAGCTGACCTTGTCAGACGTTTAGGTGTGAACGCTCGTAAGCTTCAGCAGAAAGTCGGCAAATTTTTATTTGTGTCCCTCCAATGAGTTGCCTGCGAGAACGCCGTTTTCTACAAGTGTTGGTCCAATACTCCCTCAAGAGGCAGGGGACTCCAACAGGGCGGCTTCGCGGCCCCTGATCTGGGGCAGGGGCAGTGGGCGGCCTGTGGCCCAGGCAGAAGCCTCTCTGCATGTGTCCCAGAGACCCATCTGCCTGCGAACTTCGGTCACCTGGCAGGAAGCTACGATGCCAAGACCTATGGTTAGCTGTACAGCGAGGTGTACTGCACGGACAGCTTCCACACACACTTCAAGTAAGAGGTCGGCCTGAGTGGAAAGGTGAGAGTTTGGGCAGCTGTGCAGACAAAGAAGGCGCCCTTTGTCCTGGGCCTAAATGCTTGTGAAACCCCACTGGACATGCCGGGCTCTGAGGGCCCTGCCCTTGGCCCCCTGCTCCCCTGCCCTTTGTTCAGTCACAGCAGAGATGACCACACCCACTCCCTCAGTGAGGGAAGTGTTCCAACCTCCCTCAGCCCCGCCCCCTCTCCGCAGGTTACCATGGGCTACAGAGGCTGCATTCTGAGGCCTGGGTGTTCCGAGAATGCCAAGGGCAGACATGATGACCTTAAATGATTTCCTCTTGTGTCAGGTTTGGTAAACTTTAGGAGCTAGGAAATGGTCCAATTTACAGAAATGTTCAAATTTACTGGCATTTCTTATATTCTCTGCTATAACATTGTCCTGATTCTTTCTGTATATTCTCTACCTATGTTTTTGTTTTCCTTAATCAAAGTGTGTCTTTTCAATCTTTTCAAAGAAGATTCTTTGGACTTACTAAATCACCTCAATTTTATACGTTTTCTGTTGTATTAAGTTCTGCTCATATCTTTATTTATCTTTTTTCTATGTTCTCAGGGTTTATTGTTTTGATCTTCTGATGTCAATTAAAACACTTGGTTATTCATTTTAATAAATATTTTACTTATAAATATTTGAACTTTTGAAGATTCCAGCTTACTTGTAAGTTTCTAAGGGTCAGGTCCTCTCCATTGTTGCTGGCCTAAGGTTTAGTTCACCATATAGCAATGTATATATTGACCTATTTTCCCCTCGACTTTCTGTGATTCCCTACATCTCACCTTTCTTTGCAGACAAGCCATTTGAAATACCCTTAACTTATTTCACAGCCAATAAGTCATTGAAATAATGTGTATTTTTTAGAGAAATCTTCTTCTATAATTAGGCAGAAAATCTCACCTGCCATAGTTTTCAAAACAGCATAATTTCACTCTTCTCAATGCTTAATCTGTTGTATTACACAACCTTTGAGTATTTAGCTTTATCAATGACATGTACTTTAAAAATGTTTTAGAGATCCTACCAGTCTTTGAAAACATCCTTGTTCCTTGTTTCAGTTCCAGTTTTATGTATATTGTCTGCCTTGCACCTGATTATTCCAACAATTGATGGATGGCCTTGGGAATCTAATTCTGGTATTGATAGTTTTTGCTGGATGTCTCCCCTTGTAGCTGATTTCTTCATTATTGTGTAAATTTAGATCATGAGCTCATGTTTAGCTAAACAGCTGACCTTGTCAGACGTTTAGGTGTGAACGCTCGTAAGCTTCAGCAGAAAGTCGGCAAAGATTTATTTGTGTCCCTCCAATGAGTTGCCTGCGAGAACGCCGTTTTCTACAAGTGTTGGTCCAATACTCCCTCAAGAGGCAGGGGACTCCAACAGGGCGGCTTCGCGGCCCCTGATCCGGGGCAGGGGCAGTGGGCGGCCTGTGGCCCAGGCAGAAGCCTCTCTGCATGTGTCCCAGAGACCCATCTGCCTGCGAACTTCGGTCACCTGGCAGGAAGCTACGATGCCAAGACCTATGGTTAGCTGTACAGCGAGGTGTACTGCACGGACAGCTTCCACACACACTTCAAGTAAGAGGTCGGCCTGAGTGGAAAGGTGAGAGTTTGGGCAGCTGTGCAGACAAAGAAGGCGCCCTTTGTCCTGGGCCTTAATGCTTGTGAAACCCCACTGGACATGCCGGGCTCTGAGGGCCCTGCCCTTGGCCCCCGGCTCCCCTGCCCTTTGTTCAGTCACAGCAGAGATGACCACACCCACTCCCTCAGTGAGGGCAGTGTTCCAACCTCCCTCAGCCCCGCCCCCTCTCCGCATGTTACCATGGGCTACAGAGGCTGCATTCTGAGGCCAGGGTGTTCCGAGAATGCCAAGGGCAGACATGATGACCTTAAATGATTTCCTCTTGTGTCAGGTTTGGTAAACTTTAGGAGCTAGGAAATGGTCCACTTTACAGAAATGTTCAAATTTACTGGCATTTCTTATTCTCTGCTATAACATTGTCCTGATTCTTTCTGTATATTCTCTACCTATGTTTTTGTTTTCCTTAATCAAAGTGTGTCTTTTCAATCTTTTCAAAGAAGATTCTTTGGACTTACTAAATCACCTCAATTTTATACGTTTTCTGTTGTATTAAGTTCTGCTCATATCTTTATTTATCTTTTTTCTATGTTCTCAGGGTTTATTGTTTTGATCTTCTGATGTCAATTAAAACACTTGGTTATTCATTTTAATAAATATTTTACTTATAAAGATTTGAACTTTTGAAGATTCCAGCTTACTTGTAAGTTTCTAAGGGTCAGGTCCTCTCCATTGTTGCTGGCCTAAGGTTTAGTTCACCATATAGCAATGTATATATTGACCGATTTTCCCCTCGACTTTCTGTGATTCCCTACATCTCACCTTTCTTTGCAGACAAGCCATTTGAAATACCCTTAACTTATTTCACAGCCAATAAGTCATTGAAATAATGTGTATTTTTTAGAGAAATCTTCTTATATAATTAGGCAGAAAATCTCACCTGCCATAGTTTTCAAAACAGCATAATGTCACTCTTCTCAATGCTTAATCTGTTGTATTACACAACCTTTGAGTATTTAGCTTTATCAATGACATGTACTTTAAAACTGTTTTACAGATCCTACCAGTCTTTGAAAACATCCTTGTTCCTTGTTTCAGTTCCAGTTTTATGTATATTTTCTGCCTTGCACCTGATTATTCCAACAATTGATGGATGGCCTTGGGAATCTAATTCCGGTATTGATAGTTTTTAATGATTGTCTCCCCTTGTAGCTGATTTCTTCATTATTGTGTAAATTTAGATCATGAGCTCATGTTTAGCTAAACAGCTGACCTTGTCAGACGCTTAGGTGTGAACGCTCGTAAGCTTCAGCAGAAAGTCGGCAAAGATTTACTTGTGTCCCTCCAATGAGTTGCCCGCGAGAACGCCGTTTTCTACAAGTGTGGGTCCAATACTCCCTCAAGAGGCAGGGGACTCCGACAGGGCTGCTTGGCAGCCCCCGATCTGGGGCAGGGGCAGTGGGCGGCCTGTGGCCCAGGCAGAAGCCTCTCTGCATGTGTCCCTGGGACCCATCTGCCTGCGAACTTGGGTCACCTGGCAGGAAGCTACGATGCCCAGACCTATGGTTAGCTGTGCAGCGAGGTGTACTGCGCGGACAGGTTCCACACACACTTCAAGTAAGAGGTCGGCCTGAGTGGAAAGGTGAGAGTTTGGGCAGCTGTGCAGACAAAGAAGGCGCCCTTTGGCCTGGGCCTAAATGCTTGTGACACCCCACTGGACCTGCCGGGCTCTGAGGGCCCTGCCCTGGGCCCCCTGCTCCCCTGCCCTTTGTTCAGTCACAGCAGAGATTGCCACACCCACTCCCTCAGTGAGGGCAGTGTTCCAACCTCCCTCAGCCCCGCCCCCTCTCCGCAGGTTACCATGGACTACAGAGGCTGCATTCTGAGTCCAGGGCGTTCCGAGAATGCCAAGGGCAGACATGATGACCTTAAATGATTTCCTCTTGTGTCAGGTTTGGTAAACTTTAGGAGCTAGGAAATGGTCCACTTTACAGAAATGTTCAAATTTACTGGCATTTCTTATATTCTCTGCTCTAACATTGTCCTGATTCTTTCTGTATATTCTTTACTTATGTTTTTGTTTTCCTTAATCAAAGTGTGTCTTTTCAATCTTTTCAAAGAAGATTCTTTGGACTTACTAAATCACCTCAATTTTATACGTTTTCTGTTGTATTAAGTTCTGCTCATATCTTTATTTATCTTTTTTCTATGTTCTCAGGGTTTATTGTTTTGATCTTCTGATGTCAATTAAAACACTTGGTTATTCATTTTAATAAATATTTTACTTATAAATATTTGAACTTTTGAAGATTCCAGCTTACTTGTAAGTTTCTAAGGGTCAGGTCCTCTCCATTGTTGCTGGCCTAAGGTTTAGTTCACCATATAGCAATGTATATATTGACCTATTTTCCCCTCGACTTTCTGTGATTCCCTACATCTCACCTTTCTTTGCAGACAAGCCATTTGAAATACCCTTAACTTATTTCACAGCCAATAAGTCATTGAAATAATGTGTATTTTTTAGAGAAATCTTCTTCTATAATTAGGCAGAAAATCTCACCTGCCATAGTTTTCAAAACAGCATAATTTCACTCTTCTCAATGCTTAATCTGTTGTATTACACAACCTTTGAGTATTTAGCTTTATCAATGACATGTACTTTAAAACTGTTTTACAGATCCTACCAGTCTTTGAAAACATCCTTGTTCCTTGTTTCAGTTCCAGTTTTATGTATATTGTCTGCCTTGCACCTGATTATTCCAACAATTGATGGATGGCCTTGGGAATCTAATTCTGGTATTGAGAGTTTTTGCTGGATGTCTCCTCTTGTAGCTGATTTCTTCATTATTGTGTAAATTTAGATCATGAGCTCATGTTTAGCTAAACAGCTGACCTTGTCAGACGTTTAGGTGTGAACGCTCGTAAGCTTCAGCAGAAAGTCGGCAAAGATTTATTTGTGTCCCTCCAATGAGTTGCCTGCGAGAACGCCGTTTTCTACAAGTGTTGGTCCAATACTCCCTCAAGAGGCAGGGGACTCCAACAGGGCGGCTTCGCGGCCCCCGATCTGGGGCAGGGGCAGTGGGCGGCCTGTGGCCCAGGCAGAAGCCTCTCTGCATGTGTCCCAGAGACCCATCTGCCTGCGAACTTCGGTCACCTGGCAGGAAGCTACGATGCCAAGACCTATGGTTAGCTGTGCAGCGAGGTGTACTGCACGGACAGCTTCCACACACACTTCAAGTAAGAGGTCGGCCTGAGTGGAAAGGTGAGAGTTTGGGCAGCTGTGCAGACAAAGAAGGCGCCCTTTGTCCTGGGCCTAAATGCTTGTGAAACCCCACTGGACATGCCGGGCTCTGAGGGCCCTGCCCTTGGCCCCCGGCTCCCCTGTCCTTTGTTCAGTCACAGCAGAGATGACCACACCCACTCCCTCAGTGAGGGCAGTGTTCCAAACTCCCTCAGCCCCGCCCCCTCTCCGCAGGTTACCATGAGCTACAGAGGCTGCATTCTGAGGCCAGGGTGTTCCGAGAATGCCAAGGGCAGACATGATGACCTTAAATGATTTCCTCTTGTGTCAGGTTTGGTAAACTTTAGGAGCTAGGAAATGGTCCAATTTACAGAAATGTTCAAATTTACTGGCATTTCTTATATTCTCTGCTATAACATTGTCCTGATTCTTTCTGTATATTCTCTACTTATGTTTTTGTTTTCCTTAATCAAAGTGTGTCTTTTCAATCTTTTCAAAGAAGATTCTTTGGACTTACTAAATCACCTCAATTTTATACGTTTTCTGTTGTATTAAGTTCTGCTCATATCTTTATTTATCTTTTTTCTATGTTCTCAGGGTTTATTGTTTTGATCTTCTGATGTCAATTAAAACACTTGGTTATTCATTTTAATAAATATTTTACTTATAAAGATTTGAACTTTTGAAGATTCCAGCTTACTTGTAAGTTTCTAAGGGTCAGGTCCTCTCCATTGTTGCTGGCCTAAGGTTTAGTTCACCATATAGCAATGTATATATAGACCTATTTTCCCCTCGACTTTCTGTGATTCCCTACATCTCACCTTTCTTTGCAGACAAGCCATTTGAAATACCCTTAACTTATTTCACAGCCAATAAGTCATTGAAATAATGTGTATTTTTTAGAGAAATCTTCTTCTATAATTAGGCAGAAAATCTCACCTGCCATAGTTTTCAAAACAGCATAATTTCACTCTTCTCAATGCTTAATCTGTTGTATTACACAACCTTTGAGTATTTAGCTTTATCAATGACATGTACTTTAAAACTGTTTTACAGATCCTACCAGTCTTTGAAAACATCCTTGTTCCTTGTTTCAGTTCCAGTTTTATGTATATTTTCTGCCTTGCACCTGATTATTCCAACAATTGATGGCTGGCCTTGGGAATCTAATTCCGGTATTGATAGTTTTTAATGATTGTCTCCCCTTGTAGCTGATTTCTTCATTATTGTGTAAATTTAGATCATGAGCTCATGTTTAGCTAAACAGCTGACCTTGTCAGACGCTTAGGTGTGAACGCTCGTAAGCTTCAGCAGAAAGTCGGCAAAGATTTACTTGTGTCCCTCCAATGAGTTGCCCGCGAGAACGCCGTTTTCTACAAGTGTGGGTCCAATACTCCCTCAAGAGGCAGGGGACTCCGACAGGGCTGCTTGTCAGCCCCCGATCTGGGGCAGGGGCAGTGAGCGGCCTGTGGCCCAGGCAGAAGCCTCTCTGCATGTGTCCCTGGGACCCATCTGCCTGCGAACTTGGGTCACCTGGCAGGAAGCTACGATGCCCAGACCTATGGTTAGCTGTGCAGCGAGGTGTACTGCGCGGACAGGTTCCACACACACTTCAAGTAAGAGGTCGGCCTGAGTGGAAAGGTGAGAGTTTGGGCAGCTGTGCAGACAAAGAAGGCGCCCTTTGGCCTGGGCCTAAATGCTTGTGACACCCCACTGGACCTGCCGGGCTCTGAGGGCCCTGCCCTGGGCCCCCTGCTCCCCTGCCCTTTGTTCAGTCACAGCAGAGATGGCCACACCCACTCCCTCAGTGAGGGCAGTGTTCCAACCTCCCTCAGCCCCGCCCCCTCTCCGCAGGTTACCATGGACTACAGAGGCAGCATTCTGAGTCCAGGGCATTCCGAGAATGCCAAGGGCAGACATGATGACCTTAAATGATTTCCTCTTGTGTCAGGTTTGGTAAACTTTAGGAGCTAGGAAATGGTCCACTTTACAGAAATGTTCAAATTTACTGGCATTTCTTATATTCTCTGCTCTAACATTGTCCTGATTCTTTCTGTATATTCTTTACTTATGTTTTTGTTTTCCTTAATCAAAGTGTGTCTTTTCAATCTTTTCAAAGAAGATTCTTTGGACTTACTAAATCACCTCAATTTTATACGTTTTCTGTTGTATTAAGTTCTGCTCATATCTTTATTTATCTTTTTTCTATGTTCTCAGGGTTTATTGTTTTGATCTTCTGATGTCAATTAAAACACTTGGTTATTCATTTTAATAAATATTTTACTTATAAATATTTGAACTTTTGAAGATTCCAGCTTACTTGTAAGTTTCTAAGGGTCAGGTCCTCTCCATTGTTGCTGGCCTAAGGTTTAGTTCACCATATAGCAATGTATATATTGACCTATTTTCCCCTCGACTTTCTGTGATTCCCTACATCTCACCTTTCTTTGCAGACAAGCCATTTGAAATACCCTTAACTTATTTCACAGCCAATAAGTCATTGAAATAATGTGTATTTTTTAGAGAAATCTTCTTCTATAATTAGGCAGAAAATCTCACCTGCCATAGTTTTCAAAACAGCATAATTTCACTCTTCTCAATGCTTAATCTGTTGTATTACACAACCTTTGAGTATTTAGCTTTATCAATGACATGTACTTTAAAAATGTTTTAGAGATCCTACCAGTCTTTGAAAACATCCTTGTTCCTTGTTTCAGTTCCAGTTTTATGTATATTGTCTGCCTTGCACCTGATTATTCCAACAATTGATGGATGGCCTTGGGAATCTAATTCTGGTATTGAGAGTTTTTGCTGGATGTCTCCCCTTGTAGCTGATTTCTTCATTATTGTGTAAATTTAGATCATGAGCTCATGTTTAGCTAAACAGCTGACCTTGTCAGACGTTTAGGTGTGAACGCTCGTAAGCTTCAGCAGAAAGTCGGCAAAGATTTATTTGTGTCCCTCCAATGAGTTGGCTGCGAGAATGCCGTTTTCTACAAGTGTTGGTCCAATACTCCCTCAAGAGGCAGGGGACTCCAACAGGGCGGCTTCGCGGCCCCCGATCTGGGGCAGGGGCTGTGGGCGGCCTGTGGCCCAGGCAGAAGCCTCTCTGCATGTGTCCCAGAGACCCATCTGCCTGCGAACTTCGGTCACCTGGCAGGAAGCTACGATGCCAAGACCTATGGTTAGCTGTGCAGCGAGGTGTACTGCACGGACAGCTTCCACACACACTTCAAGTAAGAGGTCGGCCTGAGTGGAAAGGTGAGAGTTTGGGCAGCTGTGCAGACAAAGAAGGCGCCCTTTGTCCTGGGCCTAAATGCTTGTGAAACCCCACTGGACATGCCGGGCTCTGAGGGCCCTGCCCTTGGCCCCCGGCTCCCCTGTCCTTTGTTCAGTCACAGCAGAGATGACCACACCCACTCCCTCAGTGAGGGCAGTGTTCCAAACTCCCTCAGCCCCGCCCCCTCTCCGCAGGTTACCATGAGCTACAGAGGCTGCATTCTGAGGCCAGGGTGTTCCGAGAATGCCAAGGGCAGACATGATGACCTTAAATGATTTCCTCTTGTGTCAGGTTTGGTAAACTTTAGGAGCTAGGAAATGGTCCAATTTACAGAAATGTTCAAATTTACTGGCATTTCTTATATTCTCTGCTATAACATTGTCCTGATTCTTTCTGTATATTCTCTACTTATGTTTTTGTTTTCCTTAATCAAAGTGTGTCTTTTCAATCTTTTCAAAGAAGATTCTTTGGACTTACTAAATCACCTCAATTTTATACGTTTTCTGTTGTATTAAGTTCTGCTCATATCTTTATTTATCTTTTTTCTATGTTCTCAGGGTTTATTGTTTTGATCTTCTGATGTCAATTAAAACACTTGGTTATTCATTTTAATAAATATTTTACTTATAAAGATTTGAACTTTTGAAGATTCCAGCTTACTTGTAAGTTTCTAAGGGTCAGGTCCTCTCCATTGTTGCTGGCCTAAGGTTTAGTTCACCATATAGCAATGTATATATAGACCTATTTTCCCCTCGACTTTCTGTGATTCCCTACATCTCACCTTTCTTTGCAGACAAGCCATTTGAAATACCCTTAACTTATTTCACAGCCAATAAGTCATTGAAATAATGTGTATTTTTTAGAGAAATCTTCTTATATAATTAGGCAGAAAATCTCACCTGCCATAGTTTTCAAAACAGCATAATTTCACTCTTCTCAATGCTTAATCTGTTGTATTACACAACCTTTGAGTATTTAGCTTTATCAATGACATGTACTTTAAAATTGTTTTAGAGATCCTACCAGTCTTTGAAAACATCCTTGTTCCTTGTTTCAGTTCCAGTTTTATGTATATTTTCTGCCTTGCACCTGATTATTCCAACAATTGATGGATGGCCTTGGGAATCTAATTCTGGTAATGATAGTCTTTACTGATTGTCTCCCCTCCGAGCTGATTTCTTCATTATTGTGTAAATTTAGATCATGAGCTCATGTTTAGCTAAACAGCTGACCTTGTCAGACGTTTAGGTGTGAACGCTCGTAAGCTTCAGCAGAAAGTCGGCAAAGATTTATTTGTGTCCCTCCAATGAGTTGCCCGGGAGAACCCGGTTTTCTACAAGTGTTGGTCCAATACTCCCTCAATAGGCAGGGGACTCCGACAGGGCTGCTTGGCGGCCCCCGATCTGGGGCAGGGGCATTGGGCGGCCTGTGGCCCAGGCAGAAGCCTCTCTGCATGTGTCCCAGGGACCCATCTGGCTGCGAACTTCGGTCACCTGGCAGGAAGCTATGATGCCCAGACCTATGGTTAGCTGAGCAGCGAGGTGTACTGTGCGGACAGGTTCCACACACACTTCAAGTAAGAGGTCGGCCTGAGTGGAAAGGTGAGAGTTTGGGCAGCTGTGCAGACAAAGAAGGCGCCCTTTGGCCTGGGCCTAAATGCTTGTGACACCCCACTGGACCTGCCGGGCTCTGAGGGCCCTGCCCTGGGCCCCCTGCTCCCCTGCCCTTTGTTCAGTCACAGCAGAGATGGCCACACCCACTCCCTCAGTGAGGGCAGTGTTCCAACATCCGTCAGCCCCGCCCCCTCTCCGCAGTTTACCATGGACTACAGATGCTGCATTCTGAGGCCAGGGCGTTCCGAGAATGCCAAGGGCAGACATGATGACCTTAAATGATTTCCTCTTCTGTCAGGTTTGGTAAACTTTAGGAGCTAGGAAATGGTCCACTTTACAGAAATGTTCAAATTTACTGGCATTTCATATATTCTCTGCTCTAACATTGTCCTGATTCTTTCTGTATATTCTTTACTTATGTTTTTGTTTTCCTTAATCAAAGTGTGTCTTTTCAATCTTTTCAAAGAAGATTCTTTGGACTTACTAAATCACCTCAATTTTATACGTTTTCTGTTGTATTAAGTTCTGCTCATATCTTTATTTATCTTTTTTCTATGTTCTCAGGGTTTATTGTTTTGATCTTCTGATGTCAATTAAAACACTTGGTTATTCATTTTAATAAATATTTTACTTATAAAGATTTGAACTTTTGAAGATTCCAGCTTACTTGTAAATTTCTAAGGGTCAGGTCCTCTACATTGTTGCTGGCCTAAGGTTTAGTTCACCATATAGCAATGTATATATTGACCTATTTTCCCCTCGACTTTCTGTGATTCCCTACATCTCACCTTTCTTTGCAGACAAGCCATTTGAAATACCCTTAACTTATTTCACAGCCAATAAGTCATTGAAATAATGTGTATTTTTTAGAGAAATCTTCTTCTATAATTAGGCAGAAAATCTCACCTGCCATAGTTTTCAAAACAGCATAATTTCACTCTTCTCAATGCTTAATCTGTTGTATTACACAACCTTTGAGTATTTAGCTTTATCAATGACATGTACTTTAAAAATGTTTTAGAGATCCTACCAGTCTTTGAAAACATCCTTGTTCCTGGTTTCAGTTCCAGTTTTATGTATATTTTCTGCCTTGCACCTGACTATTCCTACAATTGATGGATGGCCTTGGGAATCTAATTCTGGTATTGATAGTTTTTGCTGATTGTCTCCCCTTGTAGCTGATTTCTTCATTATTGTGTAAATTTAGATCATGAGCTCATGTTTAGCTAAACAGCTGACCTTGTAAGACGCTTAGGTGTGAACGCTCGTAAGCTTCAGCAGAAAGTCGGCAAAGATTTATTTGTGTCCCTGCAATGATTTGCCCGCGAGAACCCCGTTTTCTACAAGTGTTGGTCCAATACTCCCTCAATAGGCAGGGGACTCCGACAGGGCTGCTTGGCGGCCCCCGATCTGGGGCAGGGGCAGTGGGCGGCCTGTGGCCCAGGCAGAAGCCTCTCTGCATGTGTCCCAGGGACCCATCTGCCTGCGAACATCGGTCACCTGGCAGGAAGCTATGATGCCCAGACCTATGCTTAGCTGAGCAGCGAGGTGTACTGTGCGGACAGGTTCCACACACACTTCAAGTAAGAGGTCGGCCTGAGTGGAAAGGTGAGAGTTTGGGCAGCTGTGCAGACAAAGAAGGCGCCCTTTGGCCTGGGCCTAAATGCTTGTGACACCCCACTGGACCTGCCGGGCTCTGAGGGCCCTGCCCTGGGCCCCCTGCTCCCCTGCCCTTTGTTCAGTCACAGCAGAGATGGCCACACCCACTCCCTCAGTGAGGGCAGTGTTCCAACCTCCCTCAGCCCCGCCCCCTCTCCGCAGCTTACCATGGACTACAGATGCTGCATTCTGAGGCCAGGGCGTTCCGAGAATGCCAAGGGCAGACATGATGACCTTAAATGATTTCCTCTTGTGTCAGGTTTGGTAAACTTTAGGAGCTAGGAAATGGTCCACTTTACAGAAATGTTCAAATTTACTGGCATTTCTTATATTCTCTGCTATAACATTGTCCTGATTCTTTCTGTATATTCTCTACTTATGTTTTTGTTTTCCTTAATCAAAGTGTGTCTTTTCAATCTTTTCAAAGAAGATTCTTTGGACTTACTAAATCACCTCAATTTTATACGTTTTCTGTTGTATTAAGTTCTGCTCATATCTTTATTTATATTTTTTCTATGTTCTCAGGGTTTATTGTTTTGATCTTCTGATGTCAATTAAAACACTTGGTTATTCATTTTAATAAATATTTTACTTATAAAGATTTGAACTTTTGAAGATTCCAGCTTACTTGTAAGTTTCTAAGGGTCAGGTCCTCTCCATTGTTGCTGGCCTAAGGTTTAGTTCACCATATAGCAATGTATATATTGACCTATTTTCCCCTCGACTTTCTGTGATTCCCTACATCTCACCTTTCTTTGCAGACAAGCAATTTGAAATACCCTTAACTTATTTCACAGCCAATAAGTCATTGAAATAATGTGTATTTTTTAGAGAAATCTTCTTCTATAATTAGGCAGAAAATCTCACCTGCCATAGTTTTCAAAACAGCATAATTTCACACTTCTCAATGCTTAATCTGTTGTATTACACAACCTTTGAGTATTTAGCTTTATCAATGACATGTACTTTAAAAATGTTTTAGAGATCCTACCAGTCTTTGAAAACATCCTTGTTCCTGGTTTCAGTTCCAGTTTTATGTATATTTTCTGCCTTGCACCTGACTATTCCTACAATTGATGGATGGCCTTGGGAATCTAATTCTGGTATTGATAGTTTTTGCTGATTGTCTCCCCTTGTAGCTGATTTCTTCATTATTGTGTAAATTTAGATCATGAGCTCATGTTTAGCTAAACAGCTGACCTTGTAAGACGCTTAGGTGTGAACGCTTGTAAGCTTCAGCAGAAAGTCGGCAAAGATTTATTTGTGTCCCTCCAATGAGTTGCCCGGGAGAACCCCGTTTTCTACAAGTGTTGGTCCAATACTCCCTCAAGAGGCAGGGGACTCCGACAGGGCTGCTTGGCGGCCCCCGATCTGGGGCAGGGGCAGTGGGCGGCCTGTGGCCCAGGCAGAAGCCTCTCTGCATGTGTCCCAGGGACCCATCAGCCTGCGAACTTCGGTCACCTGGCAGGAAGCTATGATGCCCAGACCTATGGTTAGCTGAGCAGCGAGGTGTACTGTGCGGACAGGTTCCACACACACTTCAAGTAAGAGGTCGGCCTGATTGGAAAGGTGAGAGTTTGGGCAGCTGTGCAGACAAAGAAGGCGCCCTTTGGCCTAGGCCTAAATGCTTGTGACATCCCACTGGACCTGCCGGGCTCTGAGGGCCCTGCCCTGGGCCCCCTGCTCCCCTGCCCTTTGTTCAGTCACAGCAGAGATGGCCACACCCACTCCCTCAGTGAGGGCAGTGTTCCAACCTCCCTCAGCCCCGCCCCCTCTCCGCAGGTTACCATGGACTACAGAGGCTGCATTCTGAGGCCAGGGTGTTCCGAGAATGCCAAGGGCAGACATGATGACCTTAAATGATTTCCTCTTGTGTCAGGTTTGGTAAACTTTAGGAGCTAGTAAATGGTCCAATTTACAGAAATGTTCAAATTTACTGGCATTTCTTATATTCTCTGCTATAACATTGTCCTGATTCTTTCTGTATATTCTCTACTTATGTTTTTGTTTTCCTTAATCAAAGTGTGTCTTTTCAATCTTTTCAAAGAAGATTCTTTGGACTTACTAAATCACCTCAATTTTATACGTTTTCTGTTGTATTAAGTTCTGCTCATATCTTTATTTATCTTTTTTCTATGTTCTCAGGGTTTATTGTTTTGATCTTCTGATGTCAATTAAAACACTTGGTTATTCATTTTAATAAATATTTTACTTATAAAGATTTGAACTTTTGAAGATTCCAGCTTACTTGTAAGTTTCTAAGGGTCAGGTCCTCTCCATTGTTGCTGGCCTAAGGTTTAGTTCACCATATAGCAATGTATATATAGACCTATTTTCCCCTCGACTTTCTGTGATTCCCTACATCTCACCTTTCTTTGCAGACAAGCCATTTGAAATACCCTTAACTTATTTCACAGCCAATAAGTCATTGAAATAATGTGTAATTTTTAGAGAAATCTTCTTCTATAATTAGGCAGAAAATCTCACCTGCCATAGTTTTCAAAACAGCATAATTTCACTCTTCTCAATGCTTAATCTGTTGTATTACACAACCTTTGAGTATTTAGCTTTATCAATGACATGTACTTTAAAAATGTTTTAGAGATCCTACCAGTCTTTGAAAACATCCTTGTTCCTGGTTTCAGTTCCAGTTTTATGTATATTGTCTGCCTTGCACCTGATTATTCCAACAATTGATGGATGGCCTTGGGAATCTAATTCTGGTATTGATAGTTTTTGCTGGATGTCTCCCCTTGTAGCTGATTTCTTCATTATTGTGTAAATTTAGATCCTGAGCTCATGTTTAGCTAAACAGCTGACCTTGTCAGACGTTTAGGTGTGAACGCTCGTAAGCTTCAGCAGAAAGTCGGCAAAGATTTATTTGTGTCCCTCCAATGAGTTGCCTGCGAGAACGCCGTTTTCTACAAGTGTTGGTCCAATACTCCCTCAAGAGGCAGGGGACTCCAACAGGGCGGCTTCGCGGCCCCCGATCTAGGGCAGGGGCAGTGGGCGGCCTGTGGCCCAGGCAGAAGCCTCTCTGCATGTGTCCCAGAGACCCATCTGCCTGCGAACTTCGGTCACCTGGCAGGAAGCTACGATGCCAAGACCTATGGTTAGCTGTACAGCGAGGTGTACTGCACGGACAGCTTCCACACACACTTCAAGTAAGAGGTCGGCCTGAGTGGAAAGGTGAGAGTTTGGGCAGCTGTGCAGACAAAGAAGGCGCCCTTTGTCCTGGGCCTAAATGCTTGTGAAACCCCACTGGACATGCCGGGCTCTGAGGGCCCTGCCCTTGGCCCCCGGCTCCCCTGCCCTTTGTTCAGTCACAGCAGAGATGACCACACCCACTCCCTCAGTGAGGGCAGTGTTCCAACCTCCCTCAGCCCCGCCCCCTCTCCGCAGGTTACCATGGGCTACAGAGGCTGCATTCTGAGGCCAGGGTGTTCCGAGAATGCCAAGGGCAGACATGATGACCTTAAATGATTTCCTCTTGTGTCAGGTTTGGTAAACTTTAGGAGCTAGGAAATGGTCCAATTTACAGAAATGTTCAAATTTACTGGCATTTCTTATATTATCAGCTATAACATTGTCCTGATTCTTTCTGTATATTCTCTACTTATGTTTTTGTTTTCCTTAATCAAAGTGTGTCTTTTCAATCTTTTCAAAGAAGATTCTTTGGACTTACTAAATCACCTCAATTTTATACGTTTTCTGTTGTATTAAGTTCTGCTCATATCTTTATTTATATTTTTTCTATGTTCTCAGGGTTTATTGTTTTGATCTTCTGATGTCAATTAAAACACTTGGTTATTCATTTTAATAAATATTTTACTTATAAAGATTTGAACTTTTGAAGATTCCAGCTTACTTGTAAGTTTCTAAGGGTCAGGTCCTCTCCATTGTTGCTGGCCTAAGGTTTAGTTCACCATATAGCAATGTATATATTGACCTATTTTCCCCTCGACTTTCTGTGATTCCCTACATCTCACCTTTCTTTGCAGACAAGCCATTTGAAATACCCTTAACTTATTTCAGAGCCAATAAGTCATTGAAATAATGTGTATTTTTTAGAGAAATCTTCTTCTATAATTAGGCAGAAAATCTCACCTGCCATAGTTTTCAAAACAGCATAATTTCACACTTCTCAATGCTTAATCTGTTGTATTACACAACCTTTGAGTATTTAGCTTTATCAATGACATGTCCTTTAAAAATGTTTTAGAGATCCTACCAGTCTTTGAAAACATCCTTGTTCCTGGTTTCAGTTCCAGTTTTATGTATATTTTCTGCCTTGCACCTGACTATTCCTACAATTGATGGATGGCCTTGGGAATCTAATTCTGGTATTGATAGTTTTTGCTGATTGTCTCCCCTTGTAGCTGATTTCTTCATTATTGTGTAAATTTAGATCATGAGCTCATGTTTAGCTAAACAGCTGACCTTGTAAGACGCTTAGGTGTGAACGCTCGTAAGCTTCAGCAGAAAGTCGGCAAAGATTTATTTGTGTCCCTCCAATGAGTTGCCTGGGAGAACCCCGTTTTCTACAAGTGTTGGTCCAATACTCCCTCAAGAGGCAGGGGACTCTGACAGGGCTGCTTGGCGGCCCCCGATCTGGGGCAGGGGCAGTGGGCGGCCTGTGGCCCAGGCAGAAGCCTCTCTGCATGTGTCCCAGGGACCCATCTGCCTGCGAACTTCGGTCACCTGGCAGGAAGCTATGATGCCCAAACCTATGGTTAGCTGAGCAGCGAGGTGTACTGTGCGGACAGGTTCCACACACACTTCAAGTAAGAGGTCGGCCTGATAGGAAAGGTGAGAGTTTGGGCAGCTGTGCAGACAAAGAAGGCTCCCTTTGGCCTGGGCCTAAATGCTTGTGACACCCCACTGGACCTGCCGGGCTCTGAGGGCCCTGCCCTGGGCCCCCTGCTCCCCTGCCCTTTGTTCAGTCACAGCAGAGATGGCCACACCCACTCCCTCAGTGAGGGCAGTGTTCCAACCTCCCTCAGCCCCGCCCCCTCTCCGCAGGTTACCATGGACTACAGAGGCTGCATTCTGAGTCCAGGGCGTTCCGAGAATGCCAAGGGCAGACATGATGACCTTAAATGATTTCCTCTTGTGTCAGGTTTGGTAAACTTTAGGAGCTAGGAAATGGTCCACTTTACAGAAATGTTCAAATTTACTGGCATTTCATATATTCTCTGCTATAACATTGTCCTGATTCTTTCTGTATATTCTTTACTTATGTTTTTGTTTTCCTTAATCAAAGTGTGTCTTTTCAATCTTTTCAAAAAAGATTCTTTGGACTTACTAAATCACCTCAATTTTATACGTTTTCTGTTGTATTAAGTTCTGCTCATATCTTTATTTATCTTTTTTCTATGTTCTCAGGGTTTATTGTTTTGATCTTCTGATGTCAATTAAAACACTTGGTTATTCATTTTAATAAATATTTTACTTATAAAGATTTGAACTTTTGAAGATTCCAGCTTACTTGTAAGTTTCTAAGGGTCAGGTCCTCTCCATTGTTGCTGGCCTAAGGTTTAGTTCACCATATAGCAATGTATATATTGACCTATTTTCCCCTCGACTTCCTGTGATTCCCTACATCTCACCTTTCTTTGCAGACAAGCCATTTGAAATACCCTTAACTTATTTCACAGCCAATAAGTCATTGAAATAATGTGTATTTTTTAGAGAAATCTTCTTCTATAATTAGGCAGAAAATCTCACCTGCCATAGTTTTCAAAACAGCATAATTTCACTCTTCTCAATGCTTAATCTGTTGTATTACACAACCTTTGAGTATTTAGCTTTATCAATGACATGTACTTTAAAAATGTTTTAGAGATCCTACCAGTCTTTGAAAACATCCTTGTTCCTTGTTTCAGTTCCAGTTTTATGTATATTGTCTGCCTTGCACCTGATTATTCCAACAATTGATGGATGGCCTTGGGAATCTAATTCTGGTATTGATAGTTTTTGCTGGATGTCTCCCCTTGTAGCTGATTTCTTCATTATTGTGTAAATTTAGATCATGAGCTCATGTTTAGCTAAACAGCTGACCTTGTCAGACGTTTAGGTGTGAACGCTCGTAAGCTTCAGCAGAATGTCGGCAAAGATTTATTTGTGTCCCTCCAATGAGTTGCCTGCAAGAATGCCGTTTTCTACAAGTGTTGGTCCAATACTCCCTCAAGAGGCAGGGGACTCCAACAGGGCGGCTTCGCGGCCCCCGATCTGGGGCAGGGGCAGTGGGCGGCCTGTGGCCCAGGCAGAAGCCTCTCTGCATGTGTCCCAGAGACCCATCTGCCTGCGAACTTCGGTCACCTGGCAGGAAGCTACGATGCCAAGACCTATGGTTAGCTCTACAGCGAGGTGTACTGCACGGACAGCTTCCACACACACTTCAAGTAAGAGGTCGGCCTGAGTGGAAAGGTGAGAGTTTGGGCAGCTGTGCAGACAAAGAAGGCGCCCTTTGTCCTGGGCCTAAATGCTTGTGAAACCCCACTGGACATGCCGGGCTCTGAGGGCCCTGCCCTTGGCCCCCGGCTCCCCTGCCCTTTGTTCAGTCACAGCAGAGATGACCACACCCACTCCATCAGTGAGGGCAGTGTTCCAACCTCCCTCAGCCCCGCCCCCTCTCCGCAGGTTACCATGGGCTACAGAGGCTGCATTCTGAGGCCAGGGCGTTCCGAGAATGCCAAGGGCAGACATGATGACCTTAAATGATTTCCTCTTGTGTCAGGTTTGGTAAACTTTAGGAGCTAGGAAATGGTCCAATTTACAGAAATGTTCAAATTTACTGGCATTTCTTATATTCTCTGCTATAACATTGTCCTGATTCTTTCTGTATATTCTCTACTTATGTTTTTGTTTTCCTTAATCAAAGTGTGTCTTTTCAATCTTTTCAAAGAAGATTCTTTGGACTTACTAAATCACCTCAATTTTATACGTTTTCTGTTGTATTAAGTTCTGCTCATATCTTTATTTATATTTTTTCTATGTTCTCAGGGTTTATTGTTTTGATCTTCTGATGTCAATTAAAACACTTGGTTATTCATTTTAATAAATATTTTACTTATAAAGATTTGAACTTTTGAAGATTCCAGCTTACTTGTAAGTTTCTAAGGGTCAGGTCCTCTCCATTGTTGCTGGCCTAAGGTTTAGTTCACCATATAGCAATGTATATATTGACCTATTTTCCCCTCGACTTTCTGTGATTCCCTACATCTCACCTTTCTTTGCAGACAAGCCATTTGAAATACCCTTAACTTATTTCACAGCCAATAAGTCATTGAAATAATGTGTATTTTTTAGAGAAATCTTCTTCTATAATTAGGCAGAAAATCTCACCTGCCATAGTTTTCAAAACAGCATAATTTCACACTTCTCAATGCTTAATCTGTTGTATTACACAACCTTTGAGTATTTAGCTTTATCAATGACATGTACTTTAAAAATGTTTTAGAGATCCTACCAGTCTTTGAAAACATCCTTGTTCCTGGTTTCAGTTCCAGTTTTATGTATATTTTCTGCCTTGCACCTGACTATTCCTACAATTGATGGATGGCCTTGGGAATCTAATTCTGGTATTGATAGTTTTTGCTGATTGTCTCCCCTTGTAGCTGATTTCTTCATTATTGTGTAAATTTAGATCATGAGCTCATGTTTAGCTAAACAGCTGACCTTGTAAGACGCTTAGGTGTGAACGCTCGTAAGCTTCAGCAGAAAGTCGGCAAAGATTTATTTGTGTCCCTCCAATGAGTTGCCTGGGAGAACCCCGTTTTCTACAAGTGTTGGTCCAATACTCCCTCAAGAGGCAGGGGACTCTGACAGGGCTGCTTGCCGGCCCCCGATCTGGGGCAGGTGCAGTGGGCGGCCTGTGGCCCAGGCAGAAGCCTCTCTGCATGTGTCCCAGGGACCCCTCTGCCTGCGAACTTCGGTCACCTGGCAGGAAGCTATGATGCCCAGACCTATGGTTAGCTGAGCAGCGAGGTGTACTGTACGGACAGGTTCCACACACACTTCAAGTAAGAGGTCGGCCTGATTGGAAAGGTGAGAGTTTGGGCAGCTGTGCAGACAAAGAAGGCGCCCTTTGGCCTGGGCCTAAATGCTTGTGACACCCCACTGGACCTGCCGGGCTCTGAGTGCCCTGCCCTGGGCCCCCTGCTCCCCTGCCCTTTGTTCAGTCACAGCAGAGATGGCCACACCCACTCCCTCAGTGAGGGCAGTGTTCCAACCTCCCTCAGCCCCGCCCCCTCTCCGCAGGTTACCATGGACTACAGAGGCTGCATTCTGAGGCCAGGGTGTTCCGAGAATGCCAAGGGCAGACATGATGACCTTAAATGATTTCCTCTTGTGTCAGGTTTGGTAAACTTTAGGAGCTAGTAAATGGTCCAATTTACAGAAATGTTCAAATTTACTGGCATTTCTTATATTCTCTGCTATAACATTGTCCTGATTCTTTCTGTATATTCTCTACTTATGTTTTTGTTTTCCTTAATCAAAGTGTGTCTTTTCAATCTTTTCAAAGAAGATTCTTTGGACTTACTAAATCACCTCAATTTTATACGTTTTCTGTTGTATTAAGTTCTGCTCATATCTTTATTTATCTTTTTTCTATGTTCTCAGGGTTTATTGTTTTGATCTTCTGATGTCAATTAAAACACTTGGTTATTCATTTTAATAAATATTTTACTTATAAAGATTTGAACTTTTGAAGATTCCAGCTTACTTGTAAGTTTCTAAGGGTCAGGTCCTCTCCATTGTTGCTGGCCTAAGGTTTAGTTCACCATATAGCAATGTATATATTGACCTATTTTCCCCTCGACTTCCTGTGATTCCCTACATCTCACCTTTCTTTGCAGACAAGCCATTTGAAATACCCTTAACTTATTTCACAGCCAATAAGTCATTGAAATAATGTGTATTTTTTAGAGAAATCTTCTTCTATAATTAGGCAGAAAATCTCACCTGCCATAGTTTTCAAAACAGCATAATTTCACTCTTCTCAATGCTTAATCTGTTGTATTACACAACCTTTGAGTATTTAGCTTTATCAATGACATGTACTTTAAAAATGTTTTAGAGATCCTACCAGTCTTTGAAAACATCCTTGTTCCTTGTTTCAGTTCCAGTTTTATGTATATTGTCTGCCTTGCACCTGATTATTCCAACAATTGATGGATGGCCTTGGGAATCTAATTCTGGTATTGATAGTTTTTGCTGGATGTCTCCCCTTGTAGCTGATTTCTTCATTATTGTGTAAATTTAGATCATGAGCTCATGTTTAGCTAAACAGCTGACCTTGTCAGACGTTTAGGTGTGAACGCTCGTAAGCTTCAGCAGAATGTCGGCAAAGATTTATTTGTGTCCCTCCAATGAGTTGCCTGCAAGAACGCCGTTTTCTACAAGTGTTGGTCCAATACTCCCTCAAGAGGCAGGGGACTCCAACAGGGCGGCTTCGCGGCCACCGATCTGGGGCAGGGGCAGTGGGCGGCCTGTGGCCCAGGCAGAAGCCTCTCTGCATGTGTCCCAGAGACCCATCTGCCTGCGAACTTCGGTCACCTGGCAGGAAGCTACGATGCCAAGACCTATGGTTAGCTGTACAGCGAGGTGTACTGCACGGACAGCTTCCACACACACTTCAAGTAAGAGGTCGGCCTGAGTGGAAAGGTGAGAGTTTGGGCAGCTGTGCAGACAAAGAAGGCGCCCTTTGTCCTGGGCCTAAATTCTTGTGAAACCCCACTTTACATGCCGGGCTCTGAGGGCCCTGCCCTTGGCCCCCGGCTCCCCTGCCCTTTGTTCAGTCACAGCAGAGATGACCACACCCACTCCCTCAGTGAGGGCAGTGTTCCAACCTCCCTCAGCCCCGCCCCCTCTCCGCAGGTTACCATGGGCTACAGAGGCTGCATTCTGAGGCCAGGGTGTTCCGAGAATGCCAAGGGCAGACATGATGACCTTAAATGATTTCCTCTTGTGTCAGGTTTGGTAAACTTTAGGAGCTAGGAAATGGTCCAATTTACAGAAATGTTCAAATTTACTGGCATTTCTTATATTCTCTGCTATAACATTGTCCTGATTCTTTCTGTATATTCTCTACTTATGTTTTTGTTTTCCTTAATCAAAGTGTGTCTTTTCAATCTTTTCAAAGAAGATTATTTGGACTTACTAAATCACCTCAATTTTATACGTTTTCTGTTGTATTAAGTTCTGCTCATATCTTTATTTATATTTTTTCTATGTTCTCAGGGTTTATTGTTTTGATCTTCTGATGTCAATTAAAACACTTGGTTATTCATTTTAATAAATATTTTACTTATAAAGATTTGAACTTTTGAAGATTCCAGCTTACTTGTAAGTTTCTAAGGGTCAGGTCCTCTCCATTGTTGCTGGCCTAAGGTTTAGTTCACCATATAGCAATGTATATATTGACCTATTTTCCCCTCGACTTTCTGTGATTCCCTACATCTCACCTTTCTTTGCAGACAAGCCATTTGAAATACCCTTAACTTATTTCACAGCCAATAAGTCATTGAAATAATGTGTATTTTTTAGAGAAATCTTCTTCTATAATTAGGCAGAAAATCTCACCTGCCATAGTTTTCAAAACAGCATAATTTCACACTTCTCAATGCTTAATCTGTTGTATAACACAACCTTTGAGTATTTAGCTTTATCAATGACATGTACTTTAAAAATGTTTTAGAGATCCTACCAGTCTTTGAAAACATCCTTGTTCCTGGTTTCAGTTCCAGTTTTATGTATATTTTCTGCCTTGCACCTGACTATTCCTACAATTGATGGATGGCCTTGGGAATCTAATTCTGGTATTGATAGTTTTTGCTGATTGTCTCCCCTTGTAGCTGATTTCTTCATTATTGTGTAAATTTAGATCATGAGCTCATGTTTAGCTAAACAGCTGACCTTGTAAGACGCTTAGGTGTGAACGCTCGTAAGCTTCAGCAGAAAGTCGGCAAAGATTTATTTGTGTCCCTCCAATGAGTTGCCTGGGAGAACCCCGTTTTCTACAAGTGTTGGTCCAATACTCCCTCAATAGGCAGGGGACTCTGACAGGGCTGCTTGCCGGCCCCCGATCTGGGGCAGGTGCAGTGGGCGGCCTGTGGCCCAGGCAGAAGCCTCTCTGCATGTGTCCCAGGGACCCATCTGCCTGCGAACTTCGGTCACCTGGCAGGAAGCTATGATGCCCAGACCTATGGTTAGCTGAGCAGCGAGGTGTACTGTGCGGACAGGTTCCACACACACTTCAAGTAAGAGGTCGGCCTGATTGGAAAGGTGAGAGTTTGGGCAGCTGTGCAGACAAAGAAGGCGCCCTTTGGCCTGGGCCTAAATGCTTGTGACACCCCACTGGACCTGCCGGGCTCTGAGGGCCCTGCCCTGGGCCCCCTGCTCCCCTGCCCTTTGTTCAGTCACAGCAGAGATGGCCACACCCACTCCCTCAGTGAGGGCAGTGTTCCAACCTCCCTCAGCCCCGCCCCCTCTCCGCAGGTTACCATGGACTACAGAGGCTGCATTCTGAGGCCAGGGCGTTCCGAGAATGCCAAGGGCAAACATGATGACATTAAATGATTTCCTCTTGTGTCAGGTTTGGTAAACTTTAGGAGCTAGGAAATGGTCCACTTTACAGAAATGTTCAAATTTACTGGCATTTCATATATTCTCTGCTATAACATTGTCCTGATTCTTTCTGTATATTCTTTACTTATGTTTTTGTTTTCCTTAATCAAAGTGTGTCTTTTCAATCTTTTCAAAAAAGATTCTTTGGACTTACTAAATCACCTCAATTTTATACGTTTTCTGTTGTATTAAGTTCTGCTCATATCTTTATTTATCTTTTTTCTATGTTCTCAGGGTTTATTGTTTTGATCTTCTGATGTCAATTAAAACACTTGGTTATTCATTTTAATAAATATATTACTTATAAAGTTTGGAACTTTTGAAGATTCCAGCTTACTTGTAAGTTTCTAAGGGTCAGGTCCTCTCCATTGTTGCTGGCCTAAGGTTTAGTTCACCATATAGCAATGTATATATTGACCTATTTTCCCCTCGACTTCCTGTGATTCCCTACATCTCACCTTTCTTTGCAGACAAGCCATTTGAAATACCCTTAACTTATTTCACAGCCAATAAGTCATTGAAATAATGTGTATTTTTTAGAGAAATCTTCTTCTATAATTAGGCAGAAAATCTCACCTGCCATAGTTTTCAAAACAGCATAATTTCACTCTTCTCAATGCTTAATCTGTTGTATTACACAACCTTTGAGTATTTAGATTTATCAATGACATGTCCTTTAAAAATGTTTTAGAGATCCTACCAGTCTTTGAAAACATCCTTGTTCCTGGTTTCAGTTCCAGTTTTATGTATATTTTCTGCCTTGCACCTGACTATTCCTACAATTGATGGATGGCCTTGGGAATCTAATTCTGGTATTGATAGTTTTTGCTGATTGTCTCCCCTTGTAGCTGATTTCTTCATTATTGTGTAAATTTAGATCATGAGCTCATGTTTAGCTAAACAGCTGACCTTGTAAGACGCTTAGGTGTGAACGCTCGTAAGCTTCAGCAGAAAGTCGGCAAAGATTTATTTGTGTCCCTCCAATGAGTTGCCCGGGAGAACCCCGTTTTCTACAAGTGTTGGTCCAATACTCCCTCAAGAGGCAGGGGACTCCGACAGGGCTGCTTGGCGGCCCCCGATCTGGGGCAGGGGCAGTGGGCGGCCTGTGGCCCAGGCAGAAGCCTCTCTGCATGTGTCCCAGGGACCCATCTGCCTGCGAACTTCGGTCACCTGGCAGGAAGCTATGATGCCCAGACCTATGGTTAGCTGAGCAGCGAGGTGTACTGTGCGGACAGGTTCCACACACACTTCAAGTAAGAGGTCGGCCTGATTGGAAAGGTGAGAGTTTGGGCAGCTGTGCAGACAAAGAAGGCGCCCTTTGGCCTGGGCTTAAATGCTTGTGACACCCCACTGGACCTGCCGGGCTCTGAGGGCCCTGCCCTGGGCCCCCTGCTCCCCTGCCCTTTGTTCAGTCACAGCAGAGATGGCCACACCCACTCCCTCAGTGAGGGCAGTGTTCCAACCTCCCTCAGCCCCGCCCCCTCTCCGCAGGTTACCATGGACTACAGAGGCTGCATTCTGAGGCCAGGGTGTTCCGAGAATGCCAAGGGCAGACATGATGACCTTAAATGATTTCCTCTTGTGTCAGGTTTGGTAAACTTTAGGAGCTAGTAAATGGTCCAATTTACAGAAATGTTCAAATTTACTGGCATTTCTTATATTCTCTGCTATAACATTGTCCTGATTCTTTCTGTATATTCTCTACTTATGTTTTTGTTTTCCTTAATCAAAGTGTGTCTTTTCAATCTTTTCAAAGAAGATTCTTTGGACTTACTAAATCACCTCAATTTTATACGTTTTCTGTTGTATTAAGTTCTGCTCATATCTTTATTTATCTTTTTTCTATGTTCTCAGGGTTTATTGTTTTGATCTTCTGATGTCAATTAAAACACTTGGTTATTCATTTTAATAAATATTTTACTTATAAAGATTTGAACTTTTGAAGATTCCAGCTTACTTGTAAGTTTCTAAGGGTCAGGTCCTCTCCATTGTTGCTGGCCTAAGGTTTAGTTCACCATATAGCAATGTATATATAGACCTATTTTCCCCTCGACTTTCTGTGATTCCCTACATCTCACCTTTCTTTGCAGACAAGCCATTTGAAATACCCTTAACTTATTTCACAGCCAATAAGTCATTGAAATAATGTGTAATTTTTAGAGAAATCTTCTTCTATAATTAGGCAGAAAATCTCACCTGCCATAGTTTTCAAAACAGCATAATTTCACTCTTCTCAATGCTTAATCTGTTGTATTACACAACCTTTGAGTATTTAGCTTTATCAATGACATGTACTTTAAAAATGTTTTAGAGATCCTACCAGTCTTTGAAAACATCCTTGTTCCTGGTTTCAGTTCCAGTTTTATGTATATTGTCTGCCTTGCACCTGATTATTCCAACAATTGATGGATGGCCTTGGGAATCTAATTCTGGTATTGATAGTTTTTGCTGGATGTCTCCCCTTGTAGCTGATTTCTTCATTATTGTGTAAATTTAGATCCTGAGCTCATGTTTAGCTAAACAGCTGACCTTGTCAGACGTTTAGGTGTGAACGCTCGTAAGCTTCAGTAGAAAGTCGGCAAAGATTTATTTGTGTCCCTCCAATGAGTTGCCTGAGAGAACGCCGTTTTCTACAAGTGTTGGTCCAATACTCCCTCAAGAGGCAGGGGACTCCAACAGGGCGGCTTCGCGGCCCCCGATCTAGGGCAGGGGCAGTGGGCGGCCTGTGGCCCAGGCAGAAGCCTCTCTGCATGTGTCCCAGAGACCCATCTGCCTGCGAACTTCGGTCACCTGGCAGGAAGCTACGATGCCAAGACCTATGGTTAGCTGTACAGCGAGGTGTACTGCACGGACAGCTTCCACACACACTTCAAGTAAGAGGTCGGCCTGAGTGGAAAGGTGAGAGTTTGGGCAGCTGTGCAGACAAAGAAGGCGCCCTTTGTCCTGGGCCTAAATTCTTGTGAAACCCCACTTTACATGCCGGGCTCTGAGGGCCCTGCCCTTGGCCCCCGGCTCCCCTGCCCTTTGTTCAGTCACAGCAGAGATGACCACACCCACTCCCTCAGTGAGGGCAGTGTTCCAACCTCCCTCAGCCCCGCCCCCTCTCCGCAGGTTACCATGGGCTACAGAGGCTGCATTCTGAGGCCAGGGTGTTCCGAGAATGCCAAGGGCAGACATGATGACCTTAAATGATTTCCTCTTGTGTCAGGTTTGGTAAACTTTAGGAGCTAGGAAATGGTCCAATTTACAGAAATGTTCAAATTTACTGGCATTTCTTATATTCTCAGCTATAACATTGTCCTGATTCTTTCTGTATATTCTCTACTTATGTTTTTGTTTTCCTTAATCAAAGTGTGTCTTTTCAATCTTTTCAAAGAAGATTCTTTGGACTTACTAAATCACCTCAATTTTATACGTTTTCTGTTGTATTAAGTTCTGCTCATATCTTTATTTATCTTTTTTCTATGTTCTCAGGGTTTATTGTTTTGATCTTCTGATGTCAATTAAAACACTTGGTTATTCATTTTAATAAATATATTACTTATAAAGTTTGGAACTTTTGAAGATTCCAGCTTACTTGTAAGTTTCTAAGGGTCAGGTCCTCTCCATTGTTGCTGGCCTAAGGTTTAGTTCACCATATAGCAATGTATATATTGACCTATTTTCCCCTCGACTTCCTGTGATTCCCTACATCTCACCTTTCTTTGCAGACAAGCCATTTGAAATACCCTTAACTTATTTCACAGCCAATAAGTCATTGAAATAATGTGTATTTTTTAGAGAAATCTTCTTCTATAATTAGGCAGAAAATCTCAACTGCCATAGTTTTCAAAACAGCATAATTTCACTCTTCTCAATGCTTAATCTGTTGTATTACACAACCTTTGAGTATTTAGATTTATCAATGACATGTCCTTTAAAAATGTTTTAGAGATCCTACCAGTCTTTGAAAACATCCTTGTTCCTGGTTTCAGTTCCAGTTTTATGTATATTTTCTGCCTTGCACCTGACTATTCCTACAATTGATGGATGGCCTTGGGAATCTAATTCTGGTATTGATAGTTTCTGCTGATTTTCTCCCCTTGTAGCTGATTTCTTCAGTATTGTGTAAATTTAGATCATGAGCTCATGTTTAGCTAAACAGCTGACCTTGTAAGACGCTTAGGTGTGAACGCTCGTAAGCTTCAGCAGAAAGTCGGCAAAGATTTATTTGTGTCCCTCCAATGAGTTGCCCGCGAGAACCACGTTTTCTACAAGTGTTGGTCCAATACTGCCTCAATAGGCAGGGGACTCCGACAGGGCTGCTTGGCGGCCCCCGATCTGGGGCAGGGGCAGTGGGCGGCCTGTGGCCCAGGCAGAAGACTCTCTGCATGTGTCCCAGAGACCCATCTGCCTGCGAACTTCGGTCACCTGGCAGGAAGCTACGATGCCAAGACCTATGGTTAGCTGTGCAGCGAGGTGTACTGCACGGACAGCTTCCACACACACTTCAAGTAAGAGGTCGGCCTGAGTGGAAAGGTGAGAATTTGGGCAGCTGTGCAGACAAAGAAGGCGCCCTTTGTCCTAGGCCTAAATGCTTGTGAAACCCCACTGGACATGCCGGGCTCTGAGGGCCCTGCCCTTGGCCCCCGGCTCCCCTGCCCTTTGTTCAGTCACAGCAGAGATGACCACACCCACTCCCTCAGTGAGGGCAGTGTTCCAACCTCCCTCAGCCCCGGCCCCTCTCCGCAGGTTACCATGGGCTACAGAGGCTGCCTTCTGAGGCCAGGGTGTTCCGAGAATGCCAAGGGCAGACATGATGACCTTAAATGATTTCCTCTTGTGTCAGGTTTGGTAAACTTTAGGAGCTAGGAAATGGTCCAATTTACAGAAATGTTCAAATTTACTGGCATTTCTTATATTCTCTGCTATAACATTGTCCTGATTCTTTCTATATATTCTCTACTTATGTTTTTGTTTTCCTTAATCAAAGTGTGTCTTTTCAATCTTTTCAAAGAAGATTCTTTGGACTTACTAAATCACCTCAATTTTATACGTTTTCTGTTGTATTAAGTTCTGCTCATATCTTTATTTATCTTTTTTCTATGTTCTCAGGGTTTATTGTTTTGATCTTCTGATGTCAATTAAAACACTTGGTTATTCATTTTAATAAATATTTTACTTATAAAGATTTGAACTTTTGAAGATTCCAGCTTACTTGTAAGTTTCTAAGGGTCAGGTCCTCTCCATTGTTGCTGGCCTAAGGTTTAGTTCACCATATAGCAATGTATATATAGACCTATTTTCCCCTCGACTTTCTGTGATTCCCTACATCTCACCTTTCTTTGCAGACAAGCCATTTGAAATACCCTTAACTTATTTCACAGCCAATAAGTCATTGAAATAATGTGTATTTTTTAGAGAAATCTTCTTCTATAATTAGGCAGAAAATCTCACCTGCCATAGTTTTCAAAACAGCATAATTTCACTCTTCTCAATGCTTAATCTGTTGTATTACACAACCTTTGAGTATTTAGCTTTATCAATGACATGTACTTTAAAACTGTTTTAGAGATCCTACCAGTCTTTGAAAACATCCTTGTTCCTTGTTTCAGTTCCACTTTTATGTATATTTTCTGCCTTGCACCTGATTATTCCAACAATTGATGGATGGCCTTGGGAATCTAATTCTGGTATTGAGAGTTTTTGCTGATTGTCTCCCCTTGTAGCTGATTTCTTCATTATTGTGTAAATTTAGATCATGAGCTCATGTTTAGCTAAACAGCTGACCTTGTCAGACGCTTAGGTGTGAACGCTCGTAAGCTTCAGCAGAAAGTCGGCAAAGATTTATTTGTGTCCCTCCAATGAGTTGCCCACGAGAACCCCGCTTTCTACAAGTGTTGGTCCAATACTCCCTCAAGAGGCAGGGGACTCCGACAGGGCTGCTTGGCGTCCCCGATCTGGGGCAGGGGCATTGGGTGGCCGGTGGCCCAGGCAGGATCCTCTCTGCATGTGTCCCAGAGACCCAACTGCCTGCGAACTTCGGTCACCTGGCAGGAAGCTACGATGCCCAGACCTATGGTTAGCTGTGCAGCGAGATGTACTGCGCAGACAGGTTCCACACACACTTCAAGTACGAGGTCGGCATGAATGGAAAGGTGAGAGTTTGGGCAGCTGTGCAGACAAAGAAGTCACACTTTGGCCTGGGCCTAAATGCTTGTGACACCCCACTGGACCTGCCGGGCTCTGAGGGCCCTGCCCTGGGCCCCCTGCTCCCCTGCCCTTTGTTCAGTCACAGCAGAGATGGCCACACCCACTCCCTCAGTGAGGGCAGTGTTCCAACCTCCCTCAGCCCCGCCCCCTCTCCGCAGGTTACCATGGACTACAGATGCTGCATTCTGAGGCCAGGGCGTTCCGAGAATGCCAAGGGCAGACATGATGACCTTAAATGATTTCCTCTTGTGTCAGGTTTGGTAAACTTTAGGAGCTAGGAAATGGTCCACTTTACAGAAATGTTCAAATTTACTGGCATTTCATATATTCTCTGCTATAACATTGTCCTGATTCTTTCTGTATATTCTTTACTTATGTTTTTGTTTTCCTTAATCAAAGTGTGTCTTTTCAATCTTTTCAAAGAAGATTCTTTGGACTTACTAAATCACCTCAATTTTATACGTTTTCTGTTGTATTAAGTTCTGCTCATATCTTTATTTATCTTTTTTCTATGTTCTCAGGGTTTATTGTTTTGATCTTCTGATGTCAATTAAAACACTTGGTTATTCATTTTAATAAATATTTTACTTATAAAGATTTGAACTTTTGAAGATTCCAGCTTACTTGTAAGTTTCTAAGGGTCAGGTCCTCTCCATTGTTGCTGGCCTAAGGTTTAGTTCACCATATAGCAATGTATATATTGACCTCTTTTCCCCTCGACTTTCTGTGATTCCCTACATCTCACCTTTCTTTGCAGACAAGCCATTTGAAATACCCTTAACTTATTTCACAGCCAATAAGTCATTGAAATAATGTGTAGTTTTTAGAGAAATCTTCTTCTATAATTAGGCAGAAAATCTCACCTGCCATAGTTTTCAAAACAGCATAATTTCACACTTCTCAATGCTTAATCTGTTGTATTACACAACCTTTGAGTATTTAGATTTATCAATGACATGTACTTTAAAAATGTTTTAGAGATCCTACCAGTCTTTGAAAACATCCTTGTTCCTGGTTTCAGTTCCAGTTTTATGTATATTTTCTGCCTTGCACCTGACTATTCCTACAATTGATGGATGGTCTTGGGAATCTAATTCTGGTATTGATAGTTTTTGCTGATTGTCTCCCCTTGTAGCTGATTTCTTCATTATTGTGTAAATTTAGATCATGAGCTCATGTTTAGCTAAACAGCTGACCTTGTAAGACGCTTAGGTGTGAACGCTCGTAAGCTTCAGCAGAAAGTCGGCAAAGATTTATTTGTGTCCCTCCAATGAGTTGCCCGGGAGAGCCCCGTTTTCTACAAGTGTTGGTCCAATACTCACTCAAGAGGCAGGGGACTCTGACAGGGCTGCTTGGCGACCCCCGATCTGGGGCAGGGGCAGTGGGCGGCCTGTGGCCCAGGCAGAAGCCTCTCTGCATGTGTCCCAGGGACCCATCTGCCTGCGAACTTCGGTCACCTGGCAGGAAGCTATGATGCCCAGACCTATGGTTAGCTGAGCAGCGAGGTGTACTGTGCGGACAGGTTCCACACACACTTCAAGTACGAGGTCGACCTGAGTGGAAAGGTGAGAGTTTGGGCAGCTGTGCAGACAAAGAAGGCGCCCTTTGGCCTGGGCCTAAATGCTTGTGACACCCCACTGGACCTGCCGGGCTCTGAGGGCCCTGCCCTGGGCCCCCTGCTCCCCTGCCCTTTGTTCAGTCACAGCAGAGATGGCCACACCCACTCCCTCAGTGAGGGCAGTGTTCCAAACTCTGTCAGCCCTGCCCCCTCTCCGCAGGTTACCATGGACTACAGAGGCTGCATTCTGAGGCCAGGGCGTTCCGAGAATGCCAAGGGCAGACATGATGACCTTAAATGATTTCCTCTTGTGTCAGGTTTGGTAAACTTTAGGAGCTAGGAAATGGTCCACTATACAGAAATGTTCAAATTTACTGGCATTTCATATATTCTCTGCTATAACATTGTCCTGATTCTTTCTGTATATTCTTTACTTATGTTTTTGTTTTCCTTAATCAAAGTGTGTCTTTTCAATCTTTTCAAAGAAGATTCTTTGGACTTACTAAATCACCTCAATTTTATACGTTTTCTGTTGTATTAAGTTCTGCTCATATCTTTATTTATCTTTTTTCTATGTTCTCAGGGTTTATTGTTTTGATCTTCTGATGTCAATTAAAACACTTGGTTATTCATTTTAATAAATATTTTACTTATAAAGATTTGAACTTTTGAAGATTCCAGCTTACTTGTAAGTTTCTAAGGGTCAGGTCCTCTCCATTGTTGCTGGACTAAGGTTTAGTTCACCATATAGCAATGTATATATTGACCTCTTTTCCCCTCGACTTTCTGTGATTCCCTACATCTCACCTTTCTTTGCAGACAAGCCATTTGAAATACCCTTAACTTATTTCACAGCCAATAAGTCATTGAAATAATGTGTATTTTTTAGAGAAATCTTCTTCTATAATTAGGCAGAAAATCTCACCTGCCATAGTTTTCAAAACAGCATAATTTCACTCTTCTCAATGCTTAATCTGTTGTATTACACAACCTTTGAGTATTTAGCTTTATCAATGACATGTACTTTAAAAATGTTTTAGAGATCCTACCAGTCTTTGAAAACATCCTTGTTCCTGGTTTCAGTTCCAGTTTTATGTATATTTTCTGCCTTGCACCTGACTATTCCTACAATTGATGGATGGCCTTGGGAATCTAATTCTGGTATTGATAGTTTTTGCTGATTGTCTCCCCTTGTAGCTGATTTCTTCATTATTGTGTAAATTTAGATCATGAGCTCATGTTTAGCTAAACAGCTGACCTTGTCAGACGCTTAGGTGTGAACGCTCGTAAGCTTCAGCAGAAAGTCGGCAAAGATTTATTTGTGTCCCTCCAATGAGTTGCCCACGAGAACCCCGTTTTCTACAAGTGTTGATCCAATACTCCCTCAAGAGGCAGGGGACTCCGACAGGGCTGCTTGGCGGCCCCCGATCTGGGGCAGGGGCAGTGGGCGGCCGGTGGCCCAGGCAGGATCCTCTCTGCATGTGTCCCAGAGACCCAACTGCCTGCGAACTTCGGTCACCTGGCAGGAAGCTACGATGCCCAGACCTATGGTTAGCTGTGCAGCGAGATGTACTGCGCAGACAGGTTCCACACACACTTCAAGTAAGAGGTCGGCATGAATGGAAAGGTGAGAGTTTGGGCAGCTGTGCAGACAAAGAAGTCACACTTTGGCCTGGGCCTAAATGCTTGTGACACCCCACTGGACCTGCCGGGCTCTGAGGGCCCTGCCCTGGGCCCCCTGCTCCCCTGCACTTTGTTCAGTCACAGCAGAAATGGCCACACCCACTCCCTCAGTGAGGGCAGTGTTCCAACCTCCCTCAGCCCCGCCCCCTCTCCGCAGGTTACCATGGACTACAGATGCTGCATTCTGAGGCCAGGGCGTTCCGAGAATGCCAAGGGCAGACATGATGACCTTAAATGATTTCCTCTTGTGTCAGGTTTGGTAAACTTTAGGAGCTAGGAAATGGTCCACTTTACAGAAATGTTCAAATTTACTGGCATTTCATATATTCTCTGCTATAACATTGTCCTGATTCTTTCTGTATATTCTTTACTTATGTTTTTGTTTTCCTTAATCAAAGTGTGTCTTTTCAATCTTTTCAAAGAAGATTCTTTGGACTTACTAAATCACCTCAATTTTATACGTTTTCTGTTGTATTAAGTTCTGCTCATATCTTTATTTATCTTTTTTCTATGTTCTCAGGGTTTATTGTTTTGATCTTCTGATGTCAATTAAAACACTTGGTTATTCATTTTAATAAATATTTTACTTATAAAGATTTGAACTTTTGAAGATTCCAGCTTACTTGTAAGTTTCTAAGGGTCAGGTCCTCTCCATTGTTGCTGGCCTAAGGTTTAGTTCACCATATAGCAATGTATATATAGACCTATTTTCCCCTCGACTTTCTGTGATTCCCTACATCTCACCTTTCTTTGCAGACAAGCCATTTGAAATACCCTTAACTTATTTCACAGCCAATAAGTCATTGAAATAATGTGTATTTTTTAGAGAAATCTTCTTCTATAATTAGGCAGAAAATCTCACCTGCCATAGTTTTCAAAACAGCATAATTTCACTCTTCTCAATGCTTAATCTGTTGTATTACACAACCTTTGAGTATTTAGCTTTATCAATGACATGTACTTTAAAACTGTTTTAGAGATCCTACCAGTCTTTGAAAACATCCTTGTTCCTTGTTTCAGTTCCAGTTTTATGTATATTTTCTGCCTTGCACCTGATTATTCCAACAATTGATGGATGGCCTTGGGAATCTAATTCTGGTATTGAGAGTTTTTGCTGATTGTCTCCCCTTGTAGCTGATTTCTTCATTATTGTGTAAATTTAGATCATGAGCTCATGTTTAGCTAAACAGCTGACCTTGTCAGACGCTTAGGTGTGAACGCTCGTAAGCTTCAGCAGAAAGTCGGCAAAGATTTATTTGTGTCCCTCCAATGAGTTGCCCGGGAGAAACCCGTTTTCTACAAGTGTTGGTCCAATACTCCCTCAAGAGGCAGGGGACTCTGACAGGGCTGCTTGGCGACCCCCGATCTGGGGCAGGGGCAGTGGGCGGCCTGTGGCCCAGGCAGAAGCCTCTCTGCATGTGTCCCAGGGACCCATCTGCCTGCGAACTTCGGTCACCTGGCAGGAAGCTATGATGCCCAGACCTATGGTTAGCTGAGCAGCGAGGTGTACTGTGCGGACAGGTTCCACACACACTTCAAGTACGAGGTCGGCCTGAGTGGAAAGGTGAGAGTTTGGGCAGCTGTGCAGACAAAGAAGGCGCCCTTTGGCCTGGGCCTAAATGCTTGTGACACCCCACTGGACCTGCCGGGCTCTGAGGGCCCTGCCCTGGGCCCCCTGCTCCCCTGCCCTTTGTTCAGTCACAGCAGAGATGGCCACACCCACTCCCTCAGTGAGGGCAGTGTTCCAACCTCCGTCAGCCCTGCCCCCTCTCCGCAGGTTACCATGGACTACAGAGGCTGCATTCTGAGGCCAGGGCGTTCCGAGAATGCCAAGGGCAGACATGATGACCTTAAATGATTTCCTCTTGTGTCAGGTTTGGTAAACTTTAGGAGCTAGGAAATGGTCCACTTTACAGAAATGTTCAAATTTACTGGCATTTCATATATTCTCTGCTATAACATTGTCCTGATTCTTTCTGTATATTCTTTACTTATGTTTTTGTTTTCCTTAATCAAAGTGTGTCTTTTCAATCTTTTCAAAGAAGATTCTTTGGACTTACTAAATCACCTCAATTTTATACGTTTTCTGTTGTATTAAGTTCTGCTCATATCTTTATTTATCTTTTTTCTATGTTATCAGGGTTTATTGTTTTGATCTTCTGATGTCAATTAAAACACTTGGTTATTCATTTTAATAAATATTTTACTTATAAAGATTGGAACTTTTGAAGATTCCAGCTTACTTGTAAGTTTCTAAGGGTCAGGTCCTCTCCATTGTTGCTGGCCTAAGGTTTAGTTCACCATATAGCAATGTATATATTGACCTCTTTTCCCCTCGACTTTCTGTGATTCCCTACATCTCACCTTTCTTTGCAGACAAGCCATTTGAAATACCCTTAACTTATTTCACAGCCAATAAGTCATTGAAATAATGTGTAGTTTTTAGAGAAATCTTCTTCTATAATTAGGCAGAAAATCTCACCTGCCATAGTTTTCAAAACAGCATAATTTCACACTTCTCAATGCTTAATCTGTTGTATTACACAACCTTTGAGTATTTAGCTTTATCAATGACATGTACTTTAAAAATGTTTTAGAGATCCTACCAGTCTTTGAAAACATCCTTGTTCCTGGTTTCAGTTCCAGTTTTATGTATATTTTCTGCCTTGCACCTGACTATTCCTACAATTGATGGATGGCCTTGGGAATCTAATTCTGGTATTGATAGTTTTTGCTGATTGTCTCCCCTTGTAGCTGATTTCTTCATTATTGTGTAAATTTAGATCATGAGCTCATGTTTAGCTAAACAGCTGACCTTGTAAGACGCTTAGGTGTGAACGCTCGTAAGCTTCAGCAGAAAGTCGGCAAAGATTTATTTGTGTCCCTCCAATGAGTTGCCCGGGAGAAACCCGTTTTCTACAAGTGTTGGTCCAATACTCTCTCAAGAGGCAGGGGACTCTGACAGGGCTGCTTGGCGACCCCCGATCTGGGGCAGGGGCAGTGGGCGGCCTGTGGCCCAGGCAGAAGCCTCTCTGCATGTGTCCCAGGGACCCATCTGCCTGCGAACTTCGGTCACCTGGCAGGAAGCTATGATGCCCAGACCTATGGTTAGCTGAGCAGCGAGGTGTACTGTGCGGACAGGTTCCACACACACTTCAAGTACGAGGTCGGCCTGACTGGAAAGGTGAGAGTTTGGGCAGCTGTGCAGACAAAGAAGGCGCCCTTTGGCCTGGGCCTAAATGCTTGTGACACCCCACTGGACCTGCCTGGCTCTGAGGGCCCTGCCCTGGGCCCCCTGCTCCCCTGCCCTTTGTTCAGTCACAGCAGAGATGGCCACACCCACTCCCTCAGTGAGGGCAGTGTTCCAACCTCCGTCAGCCCTGCCCCCTCTCCGCAGGTTACCATGGACTACAGAGGCTGCATTCTGAGGCCAGGGCGTTCCGAGAATGCCAAGGGCAGACATGATGACCTTAAATGATTTCCTCTTGTGTCAGGTTTGGTAAACTTTAGGAGCTAGGAAATGGTCCACTTTACAGAAATGTTCAAATTTACTGGCATTTCATATATTCTCTGCTATAACATTGTCCTGATTCTTTCTGTATATTCTTTACTTATGTTTTTGTTTTCCTTAATCAAAGTGTGTCTTTTCAATCTTTTCAAAGAAGATTCTTTGGACTTACTAAATCACCTCAATTTTATACGTTTTCTGTTGTATTAAGTTCTGCTCATATCTTTATTTATCTTTTTTCTATGTTATCAGGGTTTATTGTTTTGATCTTCTGATGTCAATTAAAACACTTGGTTATTCATTTTAATAAATATTTTACTTATAAAGATTGGAACTTTTGAAGATTCCAGCTTACTTGTAAGTTTCTAAGGGTCAGGTCCTCTCCATTGTTGCTGGCCTAAGGTTTAGTTCACCATATAGCAATGTATATATTGACCTCTTTTCCCCTCGACTTTCTGTGATTCCCTACATCTCACCTTTCTTTGCAGACAAGCCATTTGAAATACCCTTAACTTATTTCACAGCCAATAAGTCATTGAAATAATGTGTAGTTTTTAGAGAAATCTTCTTCTATAATTAGGCAGAAAATCTCACCTGCCATAGTTTTCAAAACAGCATAATTTCACACTTCTCAATGCTTAATCTGTTGTATTACACAACCTTTGAGTATTTAGCTTTATCAATGACATGTACTTTAAAAATGTTTTAGAGATCCTACCAGTCTTTGAAAACATCCTTGTTCCTGGTTTCAGTTCCAGTTTTATGTATATTTTCTGCCTTGCACCTGACTATTCCTACAATTGATGGATGGCCTTGGGAATCTAATTCTGGTATTGATAGTTTTTGCTGATTGTCTCCCCTTGTAGCTGATTTCTTCATTATTGTGTAAATTTAGATCATGAGCTCATGTTTAGCTAAACAGCTGACCTTGTAAGACGCTTAGGTGTGAACGCTCGTAAGCTTCAGCAGAAAGTCGGCAAAGATTTATTTGTGTCCCTCCAATGAGTTGCCCGGGAGAAACCCGTTTTCTACAAGTGTTGGTCCAATACTCTCTCAAGAGGCAGGGGACTCTGACAGGGCTGCTTGGCGACCCCCGATCTGGGGCAGGGGCAGTGGGCGGCCTGTGGCCCAGGCAGAAGCCTCTCTGCATGTGTCCCAGGGACCCATCTGCCTGCGAACTTCGGTCACCTGGCAGGAAGCTATGATGCCCAGACCTATGGTTAGCTGAGCAGCGAGGTGTACTGTGCGGACAGGTTCCACACACACTTCAAGTACGAGGTCGGCCTGACTGGAAAGGTGAGAGTTTGGGCAGCTGTGCAGACAAAGAAGGCGCCCTTTGGCCTGGGCCTAAATGCTTGTGACACCCCACTGGACCTGCCTGGCTCTGAGGGCCCTGCCCTGGGCCCCCTGCTCCCCTGCCCTTTGTTCAGTCACAGCAGAGATGGCCACACCCACTCCCTCAGTGAGGGCAGTGTTCCAACCTCCGTCAGCCCTGCCCCCTCTCCGCAGGTTACCATGGACTACAGAGGCTGCATTCTGAGGCCAGGGCGTTCCGAGAATGCCAAGGGCAGACATGATGAACTTAAATGATTTCCTCTTGTGTCAGGTTTGGTAAACTTTAGGAGCTAGGAAATGGTCCACTTTACAGAAATGTTCAAATTTACTGGCATTTCATATATTCTCTGCTATAACATTGTCCTGATTCTTTCTGTATATTCTTTACTTATGTTTTTGTTTTCCTTAATCAAAGTGTGTCTTTTCAATCTTTTCAAAGAAGATTCTTTGGACTTACTAAATCACCTCAATTTTATACGTTTTCTGTTGTATTAAGTTCTGCTCATATCTTTATTTATCTTTTTTCTATGTTCTCAGGGTTTATTGTTTTGATCTTCTGATGTCAATTAAAACACTTGGTTTTTCATTTTAATAAATATTTTACTTATAAAGTTTGGAACTTTTGAAGATTCCAGCTTACTTGTAAGTTTCTAAGGGTCAGGTCCTCTCCATTGTTGCTGGCCTAAGGTTTAGTTCACCATATAGCAATGTATATATTGACCTCTTTTCCCCTCGACTTTCTGTGATTCCCTACATCTCACCTTTCTTTGCAGACAAGCCATTTGAAATACCCTTAACATATTTCACAGCCAATAAGTCATTGAAATAATGTGTATTTTTTAGAGAAATCTTCTTCTATAATTAGGCAGAAAATCTCACCTGCCATAGTTTTCAAAACAGCATAATTTCACTCTTCTCAATGCTTAATCTGTTGTATTACACAACCTTTGAGTATTTAGCTTTATCAATGACATGTACTTTAAAAATGTTTTAGAGATCCTACCAGTCTTTGAAAACATCCTTGTTCCTGGTTTCAGTTCCAGTTTTATGTATATTTTCTGCCTTGCACCTGACTATTCCTACAATTGATGGATGGCCTTGGGAATCTAATTCTGGTATTGATAGTTTTTGCTGATTGTCTCCCCTTGTAGCTGATTTCTTCATTATTGTGTAAATTTAGATCATGAGCTCATGTTTAGCTAAACAGCTGACCTTGTAAGACGCTTAGGTGTGAACGCTAGTAAGCTTCAGCAGAAAGTCGGCAAAGATTTATTTGTGTCCCTCCAATGAGTTGCCCGCGAGAACCACGTTTTCTACAAGTGTTGGTCCAATACTCCCTCAATAGGCAGGGGATTCCGACAGGGCTGCTTGGCGGCCCCCGATCTGGGGCAGGGGCAGTGGGCGGCCTGTGGCCCAGGCAGAAGCCTCTCTGCATGTGTCCCAGGGACCCATCTGCCTGCGAACTTCGGTCACCTGGCAGGAAGCTATGATGCCCAGACCTATGGTTAGCTGAGCAGCGAGGTGTACTGTGCGGACAGGTTCCACACACACTTCAAGTACGAGGTCGGACTGAGTGGAAAGGTGAGAGTTTGGGCAGCTGTGCAGACAAAGAAGGCGCCCTTTGGCCTGGGCCTAAATGCTTGTGACACCCCACTGGACATGCCGGGCTCTGAGGGCCCTGCCCTGGGCCCCCTGCTCCCCTGCCCTTTGTTCAGTCACAGTAGAGATGGCCACACCCACTCCCTCAGTGAGGGCAGTGTTCCAACCTCCCTCAGCCACGCCCCCTCTCCGCAGGTTACCATGGACTACAGAGGCTGCATTCTGAGGCCAGGGCGTTCCGAGAATGCCAAGGGCAGACATGATGACCTTAAATGATTTCCTCTTGTGTCAGGTTTGGTAAACTTTAGGAGCTAGGAAATGGTCCACTTTACAGAAATGTTCAAATTTACTGGCATTTCATATATTCTCTGCTATAACATTGTCCTCATTCTTTCTGTATATTCTTTACTTATGTTTTTGTTTTCCTTAATCAAAGTGTGTCTTTTCAACCTTTTCAAAGAAGATTCTTTGGACTTACTAAATCACCTCAATTTTATACGTTTTCTGTTGTATTAAGTTCTGCTCATATCTTTATTTATCTTTTTTCTATGTTCTCAGGGTTTATTGTTTTGATCTTCTGATGTCAATTAAAACACTTGGTTATTCATTTTAATAAATATTTTACTTATAAAGGTTTGAACTTTTGAAGATTCCAGCTTACTTGTAAGTTTCTAAGGGTCAGGTCCTCTCCATTGTTGCTGGCCTAAGGTTTAGTTCACCATATAGCAATGTATATATTGACCTATTTTCCCCTCGACTTTCTGTGATTCCCTACATCTCACCTTTCTTTGCAGACAAGCCATTTGAAATACCCTTAACTTATTTCACAGCCAATAAGTCATTGAAATAATGTGTATTTTTTAGAGAAATCTTCTTCTATAATTAGGCAGAAAATCTCACCTGCCATAGTTTTCAAAACAGCATAATTTCACTCTTCTCAGTGCTTAATCTGTTGTATTACACAACCTTTGAGTATTTAGCTTTATCAATGACATGTACTTTAAAAATGTTTTAGAGATCCTACCAGTCTTTGAAAACATCCTTGTTCCTGGTTTCAGTTCCAGTTTTATGTATATTTTCTGCCTTGCACCTCACTATTCCTACAATTGATGGATGGCCTTGGGAATCTAATTCTGGTATTGATAGTTTTTGCTGATTGTCTCCCCTTGTAGCTGATTTCTTCATTATTGTGTAAATTTAGATCATGAGCTCATGTTTAGCTAAACAGCTGACCTTGTAAGACGCTTAGGTGTGAACGCTCGTAAGCTTCAGCAGAAAGTCGGCAAAGATTTATTTGTGTCCCTCCAATGAGTTGCCCGCGAGAACCCCGTTTTCTACAAGTGTTGGTCCAATACTCCCTCAATAGGCAGGGGACTCCGACAGGGCTTCTTGGCGGCCCCCGATCTGGGGCAGGGGCAGTGGGCGGCCTGTGGCCCAGGCAGAAGCCTCTCTGCATGTGTCCCAGGGACCCATCTGCCTGCGAACTTCGGTCACCTGGCAGGAAGCTATGATGCCCAGACCTATGGTTAGCTGAGCAGCGAGGTGTACTGTGCGGACAGGTTCCACACACACTTCAAGTACGAGGTCGGCCTGAGTGGAAATGTGAGAGTTTGGGCAGCTGTGCAGACAAAGAAGGCGCCCTTTGGCCTGGGCCTAAATGCTTGTGACACCCCACTGGACCTGCCGGGCTCTGAGGGCCCTGCCCTGGGCCCCCTGCTCCCCTGCCCTTTGTTCAGTCACAGCAGAGATGGCCACACCCACTACCTCAGTGAGGGCAGTGTTCCAACCTCCCTCAGTCCCGCCCCCTCTCCGCAGGTTACCATGGACTACAGATGCTGCATTCTGAGGCCAGGGCGTTCCGAGAATGCCAAGGGCAGACATGAAGACCTTAAATGATTTCCTCTTGTGTCAGGTTTGGTAAACTTTAGGAGCTAGGAAATGGTCCACTTTACAGAAATGTTCAAATTTACAGGCCTTTCTTATATTCTCTGCTGTAACATTGTCCTGATTCTTTCTGTATATTCTTTACTTATGTTTTTGTTTTCCTTAATCAAAGTGTGTCTTTTCAATCTTTTCAAAGAAGATTCTTTGGACTTACTAAATCACCTCAATTTTATACGTTTTCTGTTGTATTAAGTTCTGCTCATATCTTTATTTATCTTTTTTCTATGTTCTCAGGGTTTATTGTTTTGATCTTCTGATGTCAATTAAAACACTTGGTTATTCATTTTAATAAATATTTTACTTATAAAGATTTGAACTTTTGAAGATTCCAGCTTACTTGTAAGTTTCTAAGGGTCAGGTCCTCTCCATTGTTGCTGGCCTAAGGTTTAGTTCACCATATAGCAATGTATATATTGACCTATTTTCCCCTCGACTTTCTGTGATTCCCTACATCTCACCTTTCTTTGCAGACAAGCCATTTGAAATACCCTTAACTTATTTCACAGCCAATACGTCATTGAAATAATGTGTATTTTTTAGAGAAATCTTCTTCTATAATTAGGCAGAAAATCTCACCTGCCATAGTTTTCAAAACAGCATAATTTCACTCTTCTCAATGCTTAATCTGTTGTATTACACAACCTTTGAGTATTTAGCTTTATCAATGACATGTACTTTAAAAATGTTTTAGAGATCCTACCAGTCTTTGAAAACATCCTTGTTCCTGGTTTCAGTTCCAGTTTTATGTATATTTTCTGCCTTGCACCTGACTATTCCTACAATTGATGGATGGCCTTGGGAATCTAATTCTGGTATTGATAGTTTTTGCTGATTGTCTCCCCTTGTAGCTGATTTCTTCATTATTGTGTAAATTTAGATCATGAGCTCATGTTTAGCTAAACAGCTGACCTTGTAAGACGCTTAGGTGTGAACGCTCGTAAGCTTCAGCAGAAAGTCGGCAAAGATTTATTTGTGTCCCTCCAATGAGTTGCCCGGGAGAACCCCGTTTTCTACAAGTGTTGGTCCAATACTCCCTCAATAGGCAGGGGACTCCGACAGGGCTGCTTGGCGGCCCCCGATCTGGGGCAGGGGCAGTGGGCGGCCTGTGGCCCAGGCAGAAGCCTCTCTGCATGTGTCCCAGGGACCCATCTGCCTGCGAACTTCGGTCACCTGGCAGGAAGCTATGATGCCCAGACCTATGGTTAGCTGAGCAGCGAGGTGTACTGTGCGGACAGGTTCCACACACACTTCAAGTAAGAGGTCGGCCTGATTGGAAAGGTGAGAGTTTGGGCAGCTGTGCAGACAAAGAAGGCGCCCTTTGGCCTTGGCCTAAATGCTTGTGACACCCCACTGAACCTGCCGGGCTCTGAGGGCCCTGCCCTGGGCCCCCTGCTCCCCTGCCCTTTGTTCAGTCACAGCAGAGATGGCCACACCCACTCCCTCAGTGAGGGCAGTGTTCCAACCTCCGTCAGCCCCGCCCCCTCTCCGCAGGTTACCATGGACTACAGATGCTGCATTCTGAGGCCAGGGCGTTCCGAGAATGCCAAGGGCAGACATGATGACCTTAAATGATTTCCTCTTGTGTCATGTTTGGTAAACTTTAGGAGCTAGGAAATGGTCCACTTTACAGAAATGTTCAAATTTACTGGCATTTCATATATTCTCTGCTATAACATTGTCCTGATTCTTTCTGTATATTCTTTACTTATGTTTTTGTTTTCCTTAATCAAAGTGTGTCTTTTCAATCTTTTCAAAGAAGATTCTTTGGACTTACTAAATCACCTCAATTTTATACGTTTTCTGTTGTATTAAGTTCTGCTCATATCTTTATTTATCTTTTTTCTATGTTCTCAGGGTTTATTGTTTTGATCTTCTGATGTCAATTAAAACACTTGGTTATTCATTTTAATAAATATTTTACTTATAAAGATTTGAACTTTTGAAGATTCCAGCTTACTTGTAAGTTTCTAAGGGTCAGGTCCTCTCCATTGTTGCTGGCCTAAGGTTTAGTTCACCATATAGCAATGTATATATTGACCTATTTTCCCCTCGACTTTCTGTGATTCCCTACATCTCACCTTTCTTTGCAGACAAGCCATTTGAAATACCCTTAACTTATTTCACAGCCAATAAGTCATTGAAATAATGTGTATTTTTTAGAGAAATCTTCTTCTATAATTAGGCAGAAAATCTCACCTGCCATAGTTTTCAAAACAGCATAATTTCACTCTTCTCAATGCTTAATCTGTTGTATTACACAACCTTTGAGTATTTAGCTTTATCAATGACATGTACTTTAAAAATGTTTTAGAGATCCTACCAGTCTTTGAAAACATCCTTGTTCCTGGTTTCAGTTCCAGTTTTATGTATATTTTCTGCCTTGCACCTGACTATTCCTACAATTGATGGATGGCCTTGGGAATCTAATTCTGGTATTGATAGTTTTTGCTGATTGTCTCCCCTTGTAGCTGATTTCTTCATTATTGTGTAAATTTAGATCATGAGCTCATGTTTAGCTAAACAGCTGACCTTGTAAGACGCTTAGGTATGAACGCTCGTAAGCTTCAGCAGAAAGTCGGCAAAGATTTATTTGTGTCCCTCCAATGAGTTGCCCGCGAGAACCCCGTTTTCTACAAGTGTTGGTCCAATACTCCCTCAATAGGCAGGGGACTCCGACAGGGCTGCTTGGCGGCCCCCGATCTGGGGCAGGGGCAGTGGGCGGCCTGTGGCCCAGGCAGAAGCCTCTCTGCATGTGTCCCAGGGACCCATCTGCCTGCGAACTTCGGTCACCTGGCAGGAAGCTATGATGCCCAGACCTATGGTTAGCTGAGCAGCGAGGTGTACTGTGCGGACAGGTTCCACACACACTTCAAGTAAGAGGTCGGCCTGAGTGGAAAGGTGAGAGTTTGGGCAGCTGTGCAGACAAAGAAGGCGCCCTTTGGCCTGGGCCTAAATGCTTGTGACACCCCACTGGACCTGCCGGGCTCTGAGGGCCCTGCCCTGGGCCCCCTGCTCCCCTGCCCTTTGTTCAGTCACAGCAGAGATGGCCACACCCACTCCCTCAGTGAGGGCAGTGTTCCAACCTCCCTCAGCCCCGCCCCCTCTCCGCAGGTTACCATGGACTACAGAGGCTGCATTCTGAGGCCAGGGCGTTCCGAGAATGCCAAGGGCAGACATGATGACCTTAAATGATTTCCTCTTGTGTCAGGTTTGGTAAACTTTAGGAGCTAGGAAATGGTCCACTTTACAGAAATGTTCAAATTTACTGGCATTTCATATATTCTCTGCTATAACATTGTCCTGATTCTTTCTGTATATTCTTTACTTATGTTTTTGTTTTCCTTAATCAAAGTGTGTCTTTTCAATCTTTTCAAAGAAGATTCTTTGGACTTACTAAATCACCTCAATTTTATACGTTTTCTGTTGTATTAAGTTCTGCTCATATCTTTATTTATCTTTTTTCTATGTTCTCAGGGTTTATTGTTTTGATCTTCTGATGTCAATTAAAACACTTGGTTATTCATTTTAATAAATATTTTACTTATAAAGATTTGAACTTTTGAAGATTCCAGCTTACTTGTAAGTTTCTAAGGGTCAGGTCCTCTCCATTGTTGCTGGCCTAAGGTTTAGTTCACCATATAGCAATGTATATATTGACCTATTTTCCCCTCGACTTCCTGTGATTCCCTACATCTCACCTTTCTTTGCAGACAAGCCATTTGAAATACCCTTAACTTATTTCACAGCCAATAAGTCATTGAAATAATGTGTATTTTTTAGAGAAATCTTCTTCTATAATTAGGCAGAAAATCTCACCTGCCATAGTTTTCAAAACAGCATAATTTCACTCTTCTCAATGCTTAATCTGTTGTATTACACAACCTTTGAGTATTTAGATTTATCAATGACATGTACTTTAAAAATGTTTTAGAGATCCTACCAGTCTTTGAAAACATCCTTGTTCCTGGTTTCAGTTCCAGTTTTATGTATATTTTCTGCCTTGCACCTGACTATTCCTACAATTGATGGATGGCCTTGGGAATCTAATTCTGGTATTGATAGTTTCTGCTGATTGTCTCCCCTTGTAGCTGATTTCTTCATTATTGTGTAAATTTAGATCATGAGCTCATGTTTAGCTAAACAGCTGACCTTGTAAGACGCTTAGGTGTGAACGCTCGTAAGCTTCAGCAGAAAGTCGGCAAAGATTTATTTGTGTCCCTCCAATGAGTTGCCCGCGAGAACCACGTTTTCTACAAGTGTTGGTCCAATACTGCCTCAATAGGCAGGGGACTCCGACAGGGCTGCTTGGCGGCCCCCGATCTGGGGCAGGGGCAGTGGGCGGCCTGTGGCCCAGGCAGAAGACTCTCTGCATGTGTCCCAGAGACCCATCTGCCTGCGAACTTCGGTCACCTGGCAGGAAGCTACGATGCCAAGACCTATGGTTAGCTGTGCAGCGAGGTGTACTGCACGGACAGCTTCCACACACACTTCAAGTAAGAGGTCGGCCTGAGTGGAAAGGTGAGAGTTTGGGCAGCTGTGCAGACAAAGAAGGCGCCCTTTGTCCTAGGCCTAAATGCTTGTGAAACCCCACTGGACATGCTGGGCTCTGAGGGCCCTGCCCTTGGCCCCCGGCTCCCCTGCCCTTTGTTCAGTCACAGCAGAGATGACCACACCCACTCCCTCAGTGAGGGCAGTGTTCCAACCTCCCTCAGCCCCGCCCCCTCTCCGCAGCTTACCATGGGCTACAGAGGCTGCATTCTGAGGCCAGGGTGTTCCGAGAATGCCAAGGGCAGACATGATGACCTTAAATGATTTCCTCTTGTGTCAGGTTTGGTAAACTTTAGGAGCTAGGAAATGGTCCAATTTACAGAAATGTTCAAATTTACTGGCATTTCTTATATTCTCTGCTATAACATTGTCCTGATTCTTTCTGTATATTCTCTACTTATGTTTTTGTTTTCCTTAATCAAAGTGTGTCTTTTCAATCTTTTCAAAGAAGATTCTTTGGACTTACTAAATCACCTCAATTTTATACGTTTTCTGTTGTATTAAGTTCTGCTCATATCTTTATTTATCTTTTTTCTATGTTCTCAGGGTTTATTGTTTTGATCTTCTGATGTCAATTAAAACACTTGGTTATTCATTTTAATAAATATTTTACTTATAAAGATTTGAACTTTTGAAGATTCCAGCTTACTTGTAAGTTTCTAAGGGTCAGGTCCTCTCCATTGTTGCTGGCCTAAGGTTTAGTTCACCATATAGCAATGTATATATAGACCTATTTTCCCCTCGACTTTCTGTGATTCCCTACATCTCACCTTTCTTTGCAGACAAGCCATTTGAAATACCCTTAACTTATTTCACAGCCAATAAGTCATTGAAATAATGTGTATTTTTTAGAGAAATCTTCTTATATAATTAGGCAGAAAATCTCACCTGCCATAGTTTTCAAAACAGCATAATTTCACTCTTCTCAATGCTTAATCTGTTGTATTACACAACCTTTGAGTATTTAGCTTTATCAATGACATGTACTTTAAAACTGTTTTAGAGATCCTACCAGTCTTTGAAAACATCCTTGTTCCTTGTTTCAGTTCCAGTTTTATGTATATTTTCTGCCTTGCACCTGATTATTCCAACAATTGATGGATGGCCTTGGGAATCTAATTCTGGTATTGAGAGTTTTTGCTGATTGTCTCCCCTTGTAGCTGATTTCTTCATTATTGTGTAAATTTAGATCATGAGCTCATGTTTAGCTAAACAGCTGACCTTGTCAGACGCTTAGGTGTGAACGCTCGTAAGCTTCAGCAGAATGTCGGCAAAGATTTATTTGTGTCCCTCCAATGAGTTGCCCGGGAGAACCCCGTTTTCTACAAGTGTTGGTCCAATACTCCCTCAAGAGGCAGGGGACTCTGACAGGGCTGCTTGGCGACCCCCGATCTGGGGCAGGGGCAGTGGGCGGCCTGTGGCCCAGGCAGAAGCCTCTCTGCATATGTCCCAGGGACCCATCTGCCTGCGAACTTCGGTCACCTGGCAGGAAGCTATGATGCCCAGACCTATGGTTAGCTGAGCAGCGAGGTGTACTGTGCGGACAGGTTCCACACACACTTCAAGTACGAGGTCGGCCTGAGTGGAAAGGTGAGAGTTTGGGCAGCTGTGCAGACAAAGAAGGCGCCCTTTGGCCTGGGCCTACATGCTTGTGACACCCCACTGGACCTGCCGGGCTCTGAGGGCCCTGCCCTGGGCCCCCTGCTCCCCTGCCCTTTGTTCAGTCACAGCAGAGATGGCCACACCCACTCCCTCAGTGAGGGCAGTGTTCCAACCTCCGTCAGCCCTGCCCCCTCTCCGCAGGTTACCATGGACTACAGAGGCTGCATTCTGAGGCCAGGGCGTTCCGAGAATGCCAAGGGCAGACATGATGACCTTAAATGATTTCCTCTTGTGTCAGGTTTGGTAAACTTTAGGAGCTAGGAAATGGTCCACTTTACAGAAATGTTCAAATTTACTGGCATTTCATATATTCTCTGCTATAACATTGTCCTGATTCTTTCTGTATATTCTTTACTTATGTTTTTGTTTTCCTTAATCAAAGTGTGTCTTTTCAATCTTTTCAAAGAAGATTCTTTGGACTTACTAAATCACCTCAATTTTATACGTTTTCTGTTATATTAAGTTCTGCTCATATCTTTATTTATCTTTTTTCTATGTTCTCAGGGTTTATTGTTTTGATCTTCTGATGTCAATTAAAACACTTGGTTATTCATTTTAATAAATATTTTACTTATAAAGATTTGAACTTTTGAAGATTCCAGCTTACTTGTAAGTTTCTAAGGGTCAGGTCCTCTCCATTGTTGCTGGCCTAAGGTTTAGTTCACCATATAGCAATGTATATATTGACCTATTTTCCCCTCGACTTTCTGTGATTCCCTACATCTCACCTTTCTTTGCAGACAAGCCATTTGAAATACCCTTAACTTATTTCACAGCCAATAAGTCATTGAAATAATGTGTATTTTTTAGAGAAATCTTCTTCTATAATTAGGCAGAAAATCTCACCTGCCATAGTTTTCAAAACAGCATAATTTCACTCTTCTCAATGCTTAATCTGTTGTATTACACAACCTTTGAGTATTTAGATTTATCAATGACATGTCCTTTAAAAATGTTTTAGAGATCCTACCAGTCTTTGAAAACATCCTTGTTCCTGGTTTCAGTTCCAGTTTTATGTATATTTTCTGCCTTGCACCTGACTATTCCTACAATTGATGGATGGCCTTGGGAATCTAATTCTGGTATTGATAGTTTTTGCTGATTGTCTCCCCTTGTAGCTGATTTCTTCATTATTGTGTAAATTTAGATCATGAGCTCATGTTTAGCTAAACAGCTGACCTTGTAAGACGCTTAGGTGTGAACGCTCGTAAGCTTCAGCAGAAAGTCGGCAAAGATTTATTTGTGTCCCTCCAATGAGTTGCCCGCGAGAACCCCGTTTTCTACAAGTGTTGGTCCAATACTCCCTCAATAGGCAGGGGACTCCGACAGGGCTGCTTGGCGGCCCCCGATCTGGGGCAGGGGCAGTGGGCGGCCTGTGGCCCAGGCAGAAGCCTCTCTGCATGTGTCCCAGGGACCCATCTGCCTGCGAACTTCGGTCACCTGGCAGGAAGCTATGATGCCCAGACCTATGGTTAGCTGAGCAGCGAGGTGTACTGTGCGGACAGGTTCCACACACACTTCAAGTAAGAGGTCGGCCTGAGTGGAAAGGTGAGAGTTTGGGCAGCTGTGCAGACAAAGAAGGCGCCCTTTGGCCTGGGCCTAAATGCTTGTGACACCCCACTGGACCTGCCGGGCTCTGAGGGCCCTGCCCTGGGCCCCCTGCTCCCCTGCCCTTTGTTCAGTCACAGCAGAGATGGCCACACCCACTCCCTCAGTGAGGGCAGTGTTCCAACCTCCCTCAGCCCCACCCCCTCTCCGCAGGTTACCATGGACTACAGAGGCTGCATTCTGAGGCCAGGGTGTTCCGAGAATGCCAAGGGCAGACATGATGACCTTAAATGATTTCCTCTTGTGTCAGGTTTGGTAAACTTTAGGAGCTAGGAAATGGTCCACTTTACAGAAATGTTCAAATTTACTGGCATTTCATATATTCTCTGCTATAACATTGTCCTGATTCTTTCTGTATATTCTTTACTTATGTTTTTGTTTTCCTTAATCAAAGTGTGTCTTTTCAATCTTTTCAAAGAAGATTCTTTGGACTTACTAAATCACCTCAATTTTATACGTTTTCTGTTGTATTAAGTTCTGCTCATATCTTTATTTATCTTTTTTCTATGTTCTCAGGGTTTATTGTTTTGATCTTCTGATGTCAATTAAAACACTTGGTTATTCATTTTAATAAATATTTTACTTATAAAGATTTGAACTTTTGAAGATTCCAGCTTACTTGTAAGTTTCTAAGGGTCAGGTCCTCTCCATTGTTGCTGGCCTAAGGTTTAGTTCACCATATAGCAATGTATATATTGACCTATTTTCCCCTCGACTTCCTGTGATTCCCTACATCTCACCTTTCTTTGCAGACAAGCCATTTGAAATACCCTTAACTTATTTCACAGCCAATAAGTCATTGAAATAATGTGTATTTTTTAGAGAAATCTTCTTCTATAATTAGGCAGAAAATCTCACCTGCCATAGTTTTCAAAACAGCATAATTTCACTCTTCTCAATGCTTAATCTGTTGTATTACACAACCTTTGAGTATTTAGATTTATCAATGACATGTACTTTAAAAATGTTTTAGAGATCCTACCAGTCTTTGAAAACATCCTTGTTCCTGGTTTCAGTTCCAGTTTTATGTATATTTTCTGCCTTGCACCTGACTATTCCTACAATTGATGGATGGCCTTGGGAATCTAATTCTGGTATTGATAGTTTCTGCTGATTGTCTCCCCTTGTAGCTGATTTCTTCATTATTGTGTAAATTTAGATCATGAGCTCATGTTTAGCTAAACAGCTGACCTTGTAAGACGCTTAGGTGTGAACGCTCGTAAGCTTCAGCAGAAAGTCGGCAAAGATTTATTTGTGTCCCTCCAATGAGTTGCCCGCGAGAACCACGTTTTCTACAAGTGTTGGTCCAATACTGCCTCAATAGGCAGGGGACTCCGACAGGGCTGCTTGGCGGCCCCCGATCTGGGGCAGGGGCAGTGGGCGGCCTGTGGCCCAGGCAGAAGACTCTCAGCATGTGTCCCAGAGACCCATCTGCCTGCGAACTTCGGTCACCTGGCAGGAAGCTACGATGCCAAGACCTATGGTTAGCTGTGCAGCGAGGTGTACTGCACGGACAGCTTCCACACACACTTCAAGTAAGAGGTCGGCCTGAGTGGAAAGGTGAGAGTTTGGGCAGCTGTGCAGACAAAGAAGGCGCCCTTTGTCCTAGGCCTAAATGCTTGTGAAACCCCACTGGACATGCCGGGCTCTGAGGGCCCTGCCCTTGGCCCCCGGCTCCCCTGCCCTTTGTTCAGTCACAGCAGAGATGACCACACCCACTCCTTCAGTGAGGGCAGTGTTCCAACCTCCCTCAGCCCCGCCCCCTCTCCGCAGCTTACCATGGGCTACAGAGGCTGCATTCTGAGGCCAGGGTGTTCCGAGAATGCCAAGGGCAGACATGATGACCTTAAATGATTTCCTCTTGTGTCAGGTTTGGTAAACTTTAGGAGCTAGGAAATGGTCCAATTTACAGAAATGTTCAAATTTACTGGCATTTCTTATATTCTCTGCTATAACATTGTCCTGATTCTTTCTGTATATTCTCTACTTATGTTTTTGTTTTCCTTAATCAAAGTGTGTCTTTTCAATCTTTTCAAAGAAGATTCTTTGGACTTACTAAATCACCTCAATTTTATACGTTTTCTGTTGTATTAAGTTCTGCTCATATCTTTATTTATCTTTTTTCTATGTTCTCAGGGTTTATTGTTTTGATCTTCTGATGTCAATTAAAACACTTGGTTATTCATTTTAATAAATATTTTACTTATAAAGATTTGAACTTTTGAAGATTCCAGCTTACTTGTAAGTTTCTAAGGGTCAGGTCCTCTCCATTGTTGCTGGCCTAAGGTTTAGTTCACCATATAGCAATGTATATATAGACCTATTTTCCCCTCGACTTTCTGTGATTCCCTACATCTCACCTTTCTTTGCAGACAAGCCATTTGAAATACCCTTAACTTATTTCACAGCCAATAAGTCATTGAAATAATGTGTATTTTTTAGAGAAATCTTCTTATATAATTAGGCAGAAAATCTCACCTGCCATAGTTTTCAAAACAGCATAATTTCACTCTTCTCAATGCTTAATCTGTTGTATTACACAACCTTTGAGTATTTAGCTTTATCAATGACATGTACTTTAAAACTGTTTTAGAGATCCTACCAGTCTTTGAAAACATCCTTGTTCCTTGTTTCAGTTCCAGTTTTATGTATATTTTCTGCCTTGCACCTGATTATTCCAACAATTGATGGATGGCCTTGGGAATCTAATTCTGGTATTGAGAGTTTTTGCTGATTGTCTCCCCTTGTAGCTGATTTCTTCATTATTGTGTAAATTTAGATCATGAGCTCATGTTTAGCTAAACAGCTGACCTTGTCAGACGCTTAGGTGTGAACGCTCGTAAGCTTCAGCAGAAAGTCGGCAAAGATTTATTTGTGTCCCTCCAATGAGTTGCCCGGTAGAACCCCGATTTCTACAAGTGTTGGTCCAATACTCCCTCAAGAGGCAGGGGACTCCGACAGGGCTGCTTGGCGGCCCCCGATCTGGGGCAGGGGCATTGGGTGGCCGGTGGCCCAGGCAGGATCCTCTCTGCATGTGTCCCAGAGACCCAACTGCCTGCGAACTTCGGTCACCTGGCAGGAAGCTACGATGCCCAGACCTATGGTTAGCTGTGCAGCGAGATGTACTGCGCAGACAGGTTCCACACACACTTCAAGTACGAGGTCGGCATGAATGGAAAGGTGAGAGTTTGGGCAGCTGTGCAGACACAGAAGTCACCCTTTGGCCTGGGCCTAAATGCTTGTGACACCCCACTGGACCTGCCGGGCTCTGAGGGCCCTGCCCTGGGCCCCCTGCTCCCCTGCCCTTTGTTCAGTCACAGCAGAGATGGCCACACCCACTCCCTCAGTGAGGGCAGTGTTCCAACCTCCCTCAGCCCCGCCCCATCTCCGCAGGTTACCATGGACTACAGAGGCTGCATTCTGAGGCCAGGGCGTTCCGAGAATGCCAAGGGCAGACATGATGACCTTAAATGATTTCCTCTTGTGTCAGGTTTGGTAAACTTTAGGAGCTAGGAAATGCTCCACTTTACAGAAATGTTCAAATTTACTGGCATTTCATATATTCTCTGCTATAACATTGTCCTGATTCTTTCTGTATATTCTTTACTTATGTTTTTGTTTTCCTTAATCAAAGTGTGTCTTTTCAATCTTTTCAAAGAAGATTCTTTGGACTTACTAAATCACCTCAATTTTATACGTTTTCTGTTGTATTAAGTTCTGCTCATATCTTTATTTATCTTTTTTCTATGTTCTCAGGGTTTATTGTTTTGATCTTCTGATGTCAATTAAAACACTTGGTTATTCATTTTAATAAATATTTTACTTATAAAGATTTGAACTTTTGAAGATTCCAGCTTACTTGTAAGTTTCTAAGGGTCAGGTCCTCTCCATTGTTGCTGGCCTAAGGTTTAGTTCACCATATAGCAATGTATATATTGACCTATTTTCCCCTCGACTTTCTGTGATTCCCTACATCTCACCTTTCTTTGCAGACAAGCCATTTGAAATACCCTTAACTTATTTCACAGCCAATAAGTCATTGAAATAATGTGTAGTTTTTAGAGAAATCTTCTTCTATAATTAGGCAGAAAATCTCACCTGCCATAGTTTTCAAAACAGCATAATTTCACACTTCTCAATGCTTAATCTGTTGTATTACACAACCTTTGAGTATTTAGCTTTATCAATGACATGTACTTTAAAAATGTTTTAGAGATCCTACCAGTCTTTGAAAACATCCTTGTTCCTGGTTTCAGTTCCAGTTTTATGTATATTTTCTGCCTTGCACCTGACTATTCCTACAATTGATGGATGGCCTTGGGAATCTAATTCTGGTATTGATAGTTTTTGCTGATTGTCTCCCCTTGTAGCTGATTTCTTCATTATTGTGTAAATTTAGATCATGAGCTCATGTTTAGCTAAACAGCTGACCTTGTAAGACGCTTAGGTGTGAACGCTCGTAAGCTTCAGCAGAAAGTCGGCAAAGATTTATTTGTGTCCCTCCAATGAGTTGCCCGGGAGAAACCCGTTTTCTACAAGTGTTGGTCCAATACTCCCTCAAGAGGCAGGGGACTCTGACAGGGCTGCTTGGCGACCCCCGATCTGGGGCAGGGGCAGTGGGCGGCCTGTGGCCCAGGCAGAAGCCTCTCTGCATGTGTCCCAGGGACCCATCTGCCTGCGAACTTCGGTCACCTGGCAGGAAGCTATGATGCCCAGACCTATGGTTAGCTGAGCAGCGAGGTGTACTGTGTGGACAGGTTCCACACACACTTCAAGTACGAGGTCGGCCTGAGTGGAAAGGTGAGAGTTTGGGCAGCTGTGCAGACAAAGAAGGCGCCCTTTGGCCTGGGCCTAAATGCTTGTGACACCCCACTGGACCTGCCGGGCTCTGAGGGCCCTGCCCTGGGCCCCCTGCTCCCCTGCCCTTTGTTCAGTCACAGCAGAGATGGCCACACCCACTCCCTCAGTGAGGGCAGTGTTCCAACCTCCGTCAGCCCTGCCCCCTCTCCGCAGGTTACCATGGACTACAGAGGCTGCATTCTGAGGCCAGGGCGTTCCGAGAATGCCAAGGGCAGACATGATGACCTTAAATGATTTCCTCTTGTGTCAGGTTTGGTAAACTTTAGGAGCTAGGAAATGGTCCACTTTACAGAAATGTTCAAATTTACTGGCATTTCATATATTCTCTGCTATAACATTGTCCTGATTCTTTCTGTATATTCTTTACTTATGTTTTTGTTTTCCTTAATCAAAGTGTGTCTTTTCAATCTTTTCAAAGAAGATTCTTTGGACTTACTAAATCACCTCAATTTTATACGTTTTCTGTTGTATTAAGTTCTGCTCATATCTTTATTTATCTTTTTTCTATGTTCTCAGGGTTTATCGTTTTGATCTTCTGATGTCAATTAAAACACTTGGTTATTCATTTTAATAAATATTTTACTTATAAAGATTTGAACTTTTGAAGATTCCAGCTTACTTGTAAGTTTCTAAGGGTCAGGTCCTCTCCATTGTTGCTGGCCTAAGGTTTAGTTCACCATATAGCAATGTATATATTGACCTATTTTCCCCTCGACTTTCCGTGATTCCCTACATCTCACCTTTCTTTGCAGACAAGCCATTTGAAATACCCTTAACTTATTTCACAGCCAATACGTCATTGAAATAATGTGTATTTTTTAGAGAAATCTTCTTCTATAATTAGGCAGAAAATCTCACCTGCCATAGTTTTCAAAACAGCATAATTTCACACTTCTCAATGCTTAATCTGTTGTATTACACAACCTTTGAGTATTTAGCTTTATCAATGACATGTACTTTAAAAATGTTTTAGAGATCCTACCAGTCTTTGAAAACATCCTTGTTCCTTGTTTCAGTTCCAGTTTTATGTATATTTTCTGCCTTGCACCTGACTATTCCTACAATTGATGGATGGCCTTGGGAATCTAATTCTGGTATTGATAGTTTTTGCTGATTGTCTCCCCTTGTAGCTGATTTCTTCATTATTGTGTAAATTTAGATCATGAGCTCATGTTTAGCTAAACAGCTGACCTTGTAAGACGCTTAGGTGTGAACGCTCGTAAGCTTCAGCAGAAAGTCGGCAAAGATTTATTTGTGTCCCTCCAATGAGTTGCCCGGGAGAACCCCGTTTTCTACAAGTGTTGGTCCAATACTCCCTCAATAGGCAGGGTACTCCGACAGGGCTGCTTGGCGGCCCCCGATCTGGGGCAGGGGCAGTGGGCGGCCTGTGGCCCAGGCAGAAGCCTCTCTGCATGTGTCCCAGGGACCCATCTGCCTGCGAACTTCGGTCACCTGGCAGGAAGCTATGATGCCCAGACCTATGGTTAGCTGAGCAGCGAGGTGTACTGTGCGGACAGGTTCCACACACACTTCAAGTAAGAGGTCGGCCTGATTGGAAAGGTGAGAGTTTGGGCAGCTGTGCAGACAAAGAAGGCGCCCTTTGGCCTGGGCCTAAATGCTTGTGACACCCCACTGAACCTGCCGGGCTCTGAGGGCCCTGCCCTGGGCCCCCTGCTCCCCTGCCCTTTGTTCAGTCACAGCAGAGATGGCCACACCCACTCCCTCAGTGAGGGCAGTGTTCCAACCTCCCTCAGCCCCGCCCCCTCTCCGCAGGTTACCATGGACTACAGAGGCTGCATTCTGAGGCCAGGGCGTTCCGAGAATGCCAAGGGCAGACATGATGACCTTAAATGATTTCCTCTTGTGTCAGGTTTGGTAAACTTTAGGAGCTAGGAAATGGTCCACTTTACAGAAATGTTCAAATTTACTGGCATTTCATATATTCTCTGCTATAACATTGTCCTGATTCTTTCTGTATATTCTTTACTTATGTTTTTGTTTTCCTTAATCAAAGTGTGTCTTTTCAATCTTTTCAAAGAAGATTCTTTGGACTTACTAAATCACCTCAATTTTATACGTTTTCTGTTGTATTAAGTTCTGCTCATATCTTTATTTATCTTTTTTCTATGTTCTCAGGTTTTATTGTTTTGATCTTCTGATGTCAATTAAAACACTTGGTTATTCATTTTAATAAATATTTTACTTATAAAGATTTGAACTTTTGAAGATTCCAGCTTACTTGTAAGTTTCTAAGGGTCAGGTCCTCTCCATTGTTGCTGGCCTAAGGTTTAGTTCACCATATAGCAATGTATATATTGACCTCTTTTCCCCTCGACTTTCTGTGATTCCCTACATCTCACCTTTCTTTGCAGACAAGCCATTTGAAATACACTTAACTTATTTCACAGCCAATAAGTCATTGATATAATGTGTATTTTTTAGAGAAATCTTCTTCTATAATTAGGCAGAAAATCTCACCTGCCATAGTTTTCAAAACAGCATAATTTCACTCTTCTCAATGCTTAATCTGTTGTATTACACAACCTTTGAGTATTTAGCTTTATCAATGACATGTACTTTAAAAATGTTTTAGAGATCCTACCAGTCTTTGAAAACATCCTTGTTCCTGGTTTCAGTTCCAGTTTTATGTATATTTTCTGCCTTGCACCTGACTATTCCTACAATTGATGGATGGCCTTGGGAATCTAATTCTGGTATTGATAGTTTTTGCTGATTGTCTCCCCTTGTAGCTGATTTCTTCATTATTGTGTAAATTTAGATCATGAGCTCATGTTTAGCTAAACAGCTGACCTTGTAAGACGCTTAGGTGTGAACGCTCGTAAGCTTCAGCAGAAAGTCGGCAAAGATTTATATGTGTCCCTCCAATGAGTTGCCCGGGAGAACCCCGTTTTCTACAAGTGTTGGTCCAATACTCCCTCAATAGGCAGGGGACTCCGACAGGGCTGCTTGGCGGCCCCCGATCTGGGGCAGGGGCAGTGGGCGGCCTGTGGCCCAGGCAGAAGCCTCTCTGCATGTGTCCCAGGGACCCATCTGCCTGCGAACTTCGGTCACCTGGCAGGAAGCTATGATGCCCAGACCTATGGTTAGCTGAGCAGCGAGGTGTACTGTGCGGACAGGTTCCACACACACTTCAAGTAAGAGGTCGGCCTGATTGGAAAGGTGAGAGTTTGGGCAGCTGTGCAGACAAAGAAGGCGCCCTTTGGCCTGGGCCTAAATGCTTGTGACACCCCACTGAACCTGCCGGGCTCTGAGGGCCCTGCCCTGGGCCCCCTGCTCCCCTGCCCTTTGTTCAGTCACAGCAGAGATGGCCACACCCACTCCCTCAGTGAGGGCAGTGTTCCAACCTCCGTCAGCCCCGCCCCCTCTCCGCAGGTTACCATGGACTACAGATGCTGCATTCTGAGGCCAGGGCGTTCCGAGAATGCCAAGGGCAGACATGATGACCTTAAATGATTTCCTCTTGTGTCATGTTTGGTAAACTTTAGGAGCTAGGAAATGGTCCACTTTACAGAAATGTTCAAATTTACTGGCATTTCATATATTCTCTGCTATAACATTGTCCTGATTCTTTCTGTATATTCTTTACTTATGTTTTTGTTTTCCTTAATCAAAGTGTGTCTTTTCAATCTTTTCAAAGAAGATTCTTTGGACTTACTAAATCACCTCAATTTTATACGTTTTCTGTTGTATTAAGTTCTGCTCATATCTTTATTTATCTTTTTTCTATGTTCTCAGGGTTTATTGTTTTGATCTTCTGATGTCAATTAAAACACTTGGTTATTCATTTTAATAAATATTTTACTTATAAAGATTTGAACTTTTGAAGATTCCAGCTTACTTGTAAGTTTCTAAGGGTCAGGTCCTCTCCATTGTTGCTGGCCTAAGGTTTAGTTCACCATATAGCAATGTATATATTGACCTATTTTCCCCTCGACTTTCTGTGATTCCCTACATCTCACCTTTCTTTGCAGACAAGCCATTTGAAATACCCTTAACTTATTTCACAGCCAATAAGTCATTGAAATAATGTGTATTTTTTAGAGAAATCTTCTTCTATAATTAGGCAGAAAATCTCACCTGCCATAGTTTTCAAAACAGCATAATTTCACTCTTCTCAATGCTTAATCTGTTGTATTACACAACCTTTGAGTATTTAGCTTTATCAATGACATGTACTTTAAAAATGTTTTAGAGATCCTACCAGTCTTTGAAAACATCCTTGTTCCTGGTTTCAGTTCCAGTTTTATGTATATTTTCTGCCTTGCACCTGACTATTCCTACAATTGATGGATGGCCTTGGGAATCTAATTCTGGTATTGATAGTTTTTGCTGATTGTCTCCCCTTGTAGCTGATTTCTTCATTATTGTGTAAATTTAGATCATGAGCTCATGTTTAGCTAAACAGCTGACCTTGTAAGACGCTTAGGTATGAACGCTCGTAAGCTTCAGCAGAAAGTCGGCAAAGATTTATTTGTGTCCCTCCAATGAGTTGCCCACGAGAACCCCGTTTCCTACAAGTGTTGGTCCAATACTCCCTCAATAGGCAGGGGACTCCGACAGGGCTGCTTGGCGGCCCCCGATCTGGGGCAGGTGCAGTGGGCGGCCTGTGGCCCAGGCAGAAGCCTCTCTGCATGTGTCCCAGGGACCCATCTGCCTGCGAACTTCGGTCACCTGGCAGGAAGCTATGATGCCCAGACCTATGGTTAGCTGAGCAGCGAGGTGTACTGTGCGGACAGGTTCCACACACACTTCAAGTAAGAGGTCGGCCTGAGTGGAAAGGTGAGAGTTTGGGCAGCTGTGCAGACAAAGAAGGCGCCCTTTGGCCTGGGCCTAAATGCTTGTGACACCCCACTGGACCTGCCGGGCTCTGAGGGCCCTGCCCTGGGCCCCCTGCTCCCCTGCCCTTTGTTCAGTCACAGCAGAGATGGCCCCACACACTCCCTCAGTGAGGGCAGTGTTCCAACATCCCTCAGCCCCGCCCCCTCTCCGCAGGTTACCATGGACTACAGATGCTGCATTCTGAGGCCAGGGTGTTCCGAGAATGCCAAGGGCAGACATGATGACCTTAAATGATTTCCTCTTGTGTCAGGTTTGGTAAACTTTAGGAGCTAGGAAATGGTCCACTTTACAGAAATGTTCAAATTTACTGGCATTTCTTATACTCTCTGCTATAACATTGTCCTGATTCTTTCTGTATATTCTTTACTTATGTTTTTGTTTTCCTTAATCAAAGTGTGTCTTTTCAATCTTTTCAAAGAAGATTCTTTGGACTTACTAAATCACCTCAATTTTATACGTTTTCTGTTGTATTAAGTTCTGCTCATATCTTTATTTATCTTTTTTCTATGTTCTCAGGGTTTATTGTTTTGATCTTCTGATGTCAATTAAAACACTTGGTTATTCATTTTAATAAATATTTTACTTATAAAGATTGGAACTTTTGAAGATTCCAGCTTACTTGTAAGTTTCTAAGGGTCAGGTCCTCTCCATTGTTGCTGGCCTAAGGTTTAGTTCACCATATAGCAATGTATATATTGACCTATTTTCCCCTCGACTTTCTGTGATTCCCTACATCTCACCTTTCTTTGCAGACAAGCCATTTGAAATACCCTTAACTTATTTCACAGCCAATAAGTCATTGAAATAATGTGTAGTTTTTAGAGAAATCTTCTTCTATAATTAGGCAGAAAATCTCACCTGCCATAGTTTTCAAAACAGCATAATTTCACACTTCTCAATGCTTAATCTGTTGTATTACACAACCTTTGAGTATTTAGCTTTATCAATGACATGTACTTTAAAAATGTTTTAGAGATCCTACCAGTCTTTGAAAACATCCTTGTTCCTTGTTTCAGTTCCAGTTTTATGTATATTTTCTGCCTTGCACCTGACTATTCCTACAATTGATGGATGGCCTTGGGAATCTAATTCTGGTATTGATAGTTTTTGCTGATTGTCTCCCCTTGTAGCTGATTTCTTCATTATTGTGTAAATTTAGATCATGAGCTCATGTTTAGCTAAACAGCTGACCTTGTAAGACGCTTAGGTGTGAACGCTCGTAAGCTTCAGCAGAAAGTCGGCAAAGATTTATTTGTGTCCCTCCAATGAGTTGCCCGGGAGAAACCCGTTTTCTACAAGTGTTGGTCCAATACTCCCTCAAGAGGCAGGGGACTCTGACAGGGCTGCTTGGCGACCCCCGATCTGGGGCAGGGGCAGTGGGCGGCCTGTGGCCCAGGCAGAAGCCTCTCTGCATGTGTCCCAGGGACCCATCTGCCTGCGAACTTCGGTCACCTGGCAGGAAGCTATGATGCCCAGACTTATGGTTAGCTGAGCAGCGAGGTGTACTGTGCGGACAGGTTCCACACACACTTCAAGTACGAGGTCGGCCTGAGTGGAAAGGTGAGAGTTTGGGCAGCTGTGCAGACAAAGAAGGCGCCCTTTGGCCTGGGCCTAAATGCTTGTGACACCCCACTGGACCTGCCGGGCTCTGAGGGCCCTGCCCTGGGCCCCCTGCTCCCCTGCCCTTTGTTCAGTCACAGCAGAGATGGCCACACCCACTCCCTCAGTGAGGGCAGTGTTCCAACCTCCCTCAGCCCCGCCCCCTCTCCGCAGGTTACCATGGACTACAGAGGCTGCATTCTGAGGCCAGGGCGTTCCGAGAATGCCAAGGGCAGACATGATGACCTTAAATGATTTCCTCTTGTGTCAGGTTTGGTAAACTTTAGGAGCTAGGAAATGGTCCACTTTACAGAAATGTTCAAATTTACTGGCATTTCATATATTCTCTGCTATAACATTGTCCTGATTCTTTCTGTATATTCTTTACTTATGTTTTTGTTTTCCTTAATCAAAGTGTGTCTTTTCAATCTGTTCAAAGAAGATTCTTTGGACTTACTAAATCACCTCAATTTTATACGTTTTCTGTTGTATTAAGTTCTGCTCATATCTTTATTTATCTTTTTTCTATGTTCTCAGGGTTTATTGTTTTGATCTTCTGATGTCAATTAAAACACTTGGTTATTCATTTTAATAAATATTTTACTTATAAAGATTTGAACTTTTGAAGATTCCAGCTTACTTGTAAGTTTCTAAGGGTCAGGTCCTCTCCATTGTTGCTGGCCTAAGGTTTAGTTCACCATATAGCAATGTATATATTGACCTATTTTCCCCTCGACTTCCTGTGATTCCCTACATCTCACCTTTCTTTGCAGACAAGCCATTTGAAATACCCTTAACTTATTTCACAGCCAATAAGTCATTGAAATAATGTGTATTTTTTAGAGAAATCTTCTTCTATAATTAGGCAGAAAATCTCACCTGCCATAGTTTTCAAAACAGCATAATTTCACTCTTCTCAATGCTTAATCTGTTGTATTACACAACCTTTGAGTATTTAGATTTATCAATGACATGTACTTTAAAAATGTTTTAGAGATCCTACCAGTCTTTGAAAACATCCTTGTTCCTGGTTTCAGTTCCAGTTTTATGTATATTTTCTGCCTTGCACCTGACTATTCCTACAATTGATGGATGGCCTTGGGAATCTAATTCTGGTATTGATAGTTTCTGCTGATTGTCTCCCCTTGTAGCTGATTTCTTCATTATTGTGTAAATTTAGATCATGAGCTCATGTTTAGCTAAACAGCTGACCTTGTAAGACGCTTAGGTGTGAACGCTCGTAAGCTTCAGCAGAAAGTCGGCAAAGATTTATTTGTGTCCCTCCAATGAGTTGCCCGCGAGAACCACGTTTTCTACAAGTGTTGGTCCAATACTGCCTCAATAGGCAGGGGACTCCGACAGGGCTGCTTGGCGGCCCCCGATCTGGGGCAGGGGCAGTGGGCGGCCTGTGGCCCAGGCAGAAGACTCTCTGCATGTGTCCCAGAGACACATCTGCCTGCGAACTTCGGTCACCTGGCAGGAAGCTACGATGCCAAGACCTATGGTTAGTTGTGCAGCGAGGTGTACTGCACGGACAGCTTCCACACACACTTCAAGTAAGAGGTCGGCCTGAGTGGAAAGGTGAGAGTTTGGGCAGCTGTGCAGACAAAGAAGGCGCCCTTTGTCCTAGGCCTAAATGCTTGTGAAACCCCACTGGACATGCTGGGCTCTGAGGGCCCTGCCCTTGGCCCCCGGCTCCCCTGCCCTTTGTTCAGTCACAGCAGAGATGACCACACCCACTCCCTCAGTGAGGGCAGTGTTCCAACCTCCCTCAGCCCCGCCCCCTCTCCACAGCTTACCATGGGCTACAGAGGCTGCATTCTGAGGCCAGGGTGTTCCGAGAATGCCAAGGGCAGACATGATGACCTTAAATGATTTCCTCTTGTGTCAGGTTTGGTAAACTTTAGGAGCTAGGAAATGGTCCAATTTACAGAAATGTTCAAATTTACTGGCATTTCTTATATTCTCTGCTATAACATTGTCCTGATTCTTTCTGTATATTCTCTACTTATGTTTTTGTTTTCCTTAATCAAAGTGTGTCTTTTCAATCTTTTCAAAGAAGATTCTTTGGACTTACTAAATCACCTCAATTTTATACGTTTTCTGTTGTATTAAGTTCTGCTCATATCTTTATTTATCTTTTTTCTATGTTCTCAGGGTTTATTGTTTTGATCTTCTGATGTCAATTAAAACACTTGGTTATTCATTTTAATAAATATTTTACTTATAAAGATTTGAACTTTTGAAGATTCCAGCTTACTTGTAAGTTTCTAAGGGTCAGGTCCTCTCCATTGTTGCTGGCCTAAGGTTTAGTTCACCATATAGCAATGTATATATAGACCTATTTTCCCCTCGACTTTCTGTGATTCCCTACATCTCACCTTTCTTTGCAGACAAGCCATTTGAAATACCCTTAACTTATTTCACAGCCAATAAGTCATTGAAATAATGTGTATTTTTTAGAGAAATCTTCTTATATAATTAGGCAGAAAATCTCACCTGCCATAGTTTTCAAAACAGCATAATTTCACTCTTCTCAATGCTTAATCTGTTGTATTACACAACCTTTGAGTATTTAGCTTTATCAATGACATGTACTTTAAAACTGTTTTAGAGATCCTACCAGTCTTTGAAAACATCCTTGTTCCTTGTTTCAGTTCCAGTTTTATGTATATTTTCTGCCTTGCACCTGATTATTCCAACAATTGATGGATGGCCTTGGGAATCTAATTCTGGTATTGAGAGTTTTTGCTGATTGTCTCCCCTTGTAGCTGATTTCTTCATTATTGTGTAAATTTAGATCATGAGCTCATGTTTAGCTAAACAGCTGACCTTGTCAGACGCTTAGGTGTGAACGCTCGTAAGCTTCAGCAGAAAGTCGGCAAAGATTTATTTGTGTCCCTCCAATGAGTTGCCCGGGAGAAACCCGTTTTCTACAAGTGTTGGTCCAATACTCCCTCAAGAGGCAGGGGACTCTGACAGGGCTGCTTGGCGACCCCCGATCTGGGGCAGGGGCAGTGGGCGGCCTGTGGCCCAGGCAGAAGCCTCTCTGCATATGTCCCAGGGACCCATCTGCCTGCGAACTTCGGTCACCTGGCAGGAAGCTATGATGCCCAGACCTATGGTTAGCTGAGCAGCGAGGTGTACTGTGCGGACAGGTTCCACACACACTTCAAGTACGAGGTCGGCCTGAGTGGAAAGGTGAGAGTTTGGGCAGCTGTGCAGACAAAGAAGGCGCCCTTTGGCCTGGGCCTAAATGCTTGTGACACCCCACTGGACCTGCCGGGCTCTGAGGGCCCTGCCCTGGGCCCCCTGCTCCCCTGCCCTTTGTTCAGTCACAGCAGAGATGGCCACACCCACTCCCTCAGTGAGGGCAGTGTTCCAACCTCCGTCAGCCCTGCCCCCTCTCCGCAGGTTACCATGGACTACAGAGGCTGCATTCTGAGGCCAGGGCGTTCCGAGAATGCCAAGGGCAGACATGATGACCTTAAATGATTTCCTCTTGTGTCAGGTTTGGTAAACTTTAGGAGCTAGGAAATGGTCCACTTTACAGAAATGTTCAAATTTACTGGCATTTCATATATTCTCTGCTATAACATTGTCCTGATTCTTTCTGTATATTCTTTACTTATGTTTTTGTTTTCCTTAATCAAAGTGTGTCTTTTCAATCTTTTCAAAGAAGATTCTTTGGACTTACTAAATCACCTCAATTTTATACGTTTTCTGTTATATTAAGTTCTGCTCATATCTTTATTTATCTTTTTTCTATGTTCTCAGGGTTTATTGTTTTGATCTTCTGATGTCAATTAAAACACTTGGTTATTCATTTTAATAAATATTTTACTTATAAAGATTTGAACTTTTGAAGATTCCAGCTTACTTGTAAGTTTCTAAGGGTCAGGTTCTCTCCATTGTTGCTGGCCTAAGGTTTAGTTCACCATATAGCAATGTATATATTGACCTATTTTCCCCTCGACTTTCTGTGATTCCCTACATCTCACCTTTCTTTGCAGACAAGCCATTTGAAATAACCTTAACTTATTTCACAGCCAATAAGTCATTGAAATAATGTGTAGTTTTTAGAGAAATCTTCTTCTATAATTAGGCAGAAAATCTCACCTGCCATAGTTTTCAAAACAGCATAATTTCACTCTTCTCAATGCTTAATCTGTTGTATTACACAACCTTTGAGTATTTAGCTTTATCAATGACATGTACTTTAAAAATGTTTTAGAGATCCTACCAGTCTTTGAAAACATCCTTGTTCCTGGTTTCAGTTCCAGTTTTATGTATATTTTCTGCCTTGCACCTGACTATTCCTACAATTGATGGATGGCCTTGGGAATCTAATTCTGGTATTGATAGTTTTTGCTGATTGTCTCCCCTTGTAGCTGATTTCTTCATTATTGTGTAAATTTAGATCATGAGCTCATGTTTAGCTAAACAGCTGACCTTGTAAGACGCTTAGGTGTGAACGCTCGTAAGCTTCAGCAGAAAGTCGGCAAAGATTTATTTGTGTCCCTCCAATGAGTTGCCCGCGAGAACCCCGTTTTCTACAAGTGTTGGTCCAATACTCCCTCAATAGGCAGGGGACTCCGACAGGGCTGCTTGGCGGCCCCCGATCTGGGGCAGGGGCAGTGGGCGGCCTGTGGCCCAGGCAGAAGCCTCTCTGCATGTGTCCCAGGGACCCATCTGCCTGCGAACTTCGGTCACCTGGCAGGAAGCTATGATGCCCAGACCTATGGTTAGCTGAGCAGCGAGGTGTACTGTGCGGACAGGTTCCACACACACTTCAAGTAAGAGGTCGGCCTGAGTGGAAAGGTGAGAGTTTGGGCAGCTGTGCAGACAAAGAAGGCGCCCTTTGGCCTGGGCCTAAATGCTTGTGACACCCCACTGGACCTGCCGGGCTCTGAGGGCCCTGCCCTGGGCCCCCTGCTCCCCTGCCCTTTGTTCAGTCACAGCAGAGATGGCCACACCCACTCCCTCAGTGAGGGCAGTGTTCCAACCTCCCTCAGCCCCGCCCCCTCTCCGCAGGTTACCATGGACTACAGAGGCTGCATTCTGAGGCCAGGGCGTTCCGAGAATGCCAAGGGCAGACATGATGACCTTAAATGATTTCCTCTTGTGTCAGGTTTGGTAAACTTTAGGAGCTAGGAAATGGTCCACTTTACAGAAATGTTCAAATTTACTGGCATTTCATATATTCTCTGCTATAACATTGTCCTGATTCTTTCTGTATATTCTTTACTTATGTTTTTGTTTTCCTTAATCAAAGTGTGTCTTTTCAATCTTTTCAAAGAAGATTCTTTGGACTTACTAAATCACCTCAATTTTATACGTTTTCTGTTGTATTAAGTTCTGCTCATATCTTTATTTATCTTTTTTCTATGTTCTCAGGGTTTATTGTTTTGATCTTCTGATGTCAATTAAAACACTTGGTTATTCATTTTAATAAATATTTTACTTATAAAGATTTGAACTTTTGAAGATTCCAGCTTACTTGTAAGTTTCTAAGGGTCAGGTCCTCTCCATTGTTGCTGGCCTAAGGTTTAGTTCACCATATAGCAATGTATATATTGACCTATTTTCCCCTCGACTTCCTGTGATTCCCTACATCTCACCTTTCTTTGCAGACAAGCCATTTGAAATACCCTTAACTTATTTCACAGCCAATAAGTCATTGAAATAATGTGTATTTTTTAGAGAAATCTTCTTCTATAATTAGGCAGAAAATCTCACCTGCCATAGTTTTCAAAACAGCATAATTTCACTCTTCTCAATGCTTAATCTGTTGTATTACACAACCTTTGAGTATTTAGATTTATCAATGACATGTACTTTAAAAATGTTTTAGAGATCCTACCAGTCTTTGAAAACATCCTTGTTCCTGGTTTCAGTTCCAGTTTTATGTATATTTTCTGCCTTGCACCTGACTATTCCTACAATTGATGGATGGCCTTGGGAATCTAATTCTGGTATTGATAGTTTCTGCTGATTGTCTCCCCTTGTAGCTGATTTCTTCATTATTGTGTAAATTTAGATCATGAGCTCATGTTTAGCTAAACAGCTGACCTTGTAAGACGCTTAGGTGTGAACGCTCGTAAGCTTCAGCAGAAAGTCGGCAAAGATTTATTTGTGTCCCTCCAATGAGTTGCCCGCGAGAACCACGTTTTCTACAAGTGTTGGTCCAATACTGCCTCAATAGGCAGGGGACTCCGACAGGGCTGCTTGGCGGCCCCCGATCTGGGGCAGGGGCAGTGGGCGGCCTGTGGCCCAGGCAGAAGACTCTCTGCATGTGTCCCAGAGACCCATCTGCCTGCGAACTTCGGTCACCTGGCAGGAAGCTACGATGCCAAGACCTATGGTTAGCTGTGCAGCGAGGTGTACTGCACGGACAGCTTCCACACACACTTCAAGTAAGAGGTCGGCCTGAGTGGAAAGGTGAGAGTTTGGGCAGCTGTGCAGACAAAGAAGGCGCCCTTTGTCCTAGGCCTAAATGCTTGTGAAACCCCACTGGACATGCCGGGCTCTGAGGGCCCTGCCCTTGGCCCCCGCCTCCCCTGCCCATTGTTCAGTCACAGCAGAGATGACCACACCCACTCCCTCAGTGAGGGCAGTGTTCCAACCTCCCTCAGCCCCGCCCCCTCTCCGCAGCTTACCATGGGCTACAGAGGCTGCATTCTGAGGCCAGGGTGTTCCGAGAATGCCAAGGGCAGACATGATGACCTTAAATGATTTCCTCTTGTGTCAGGTTTGGTAAACTTTAGGAGCTAGGAAATGGTCCAATTTACAGAAATGTTCAAATTTACTGGCATTTCTTATATTCTCTGCTATAACATTGTCCTGATTCTTTCTGTATATTCTCTACTTATGTTTTTGTTTTCCTTAATCAAAGTGTGTCTTTTCAATCTTTTCAAAGAAGATTCTTTGGACTTACTAAATCACCTCAATTTTATACGTTTTCTGTTGTATTAAGTTCTGCTCATATCTTTATTTATCTTTTTTCTATGTTCTCAGGGTTTATTGTTTTGATCTTCTGATGTCAATTAAAATACTTGGTTATTCATTTTAATAAATATTTTACTTATAAAGATTGGAACTTTTGAAGATTCCAGCTTACTTGTAAGTTTCTAAGGGTCAGGTCCTCTCCATTGTTGCTGGCCTAAGGTTTAGTTCACCATATAGCAATGTATATATAGACCTATTTTCCCCTCGACTTTCTGTGATTCCCTACATCTCACCTTTCTTTGCAGACAAGCCATTTGAAATACCCTTAACTTATTTCACAGCCAATAAGTCATTGAAATAATGTGTATTTTTTAGAGAAATCTTCTTATATAATTAGGCAGAAAATCTCACCTGCCATAGTTTTCAAAACAGCATAATTTCACTCTTCTCAATGCTTAATCTGTTGTATTACACAACCTTTGAGTATTTAGCTTTATCAATGACATGTACTTTAAAACTGTTTTAGAGATCCTACCAGTCTTTGAAAACATCCTTGTTCCTTGTTTCAGTTCCAGTTTTATGTATATTTTCTGCCTTGCACCTGATTATTCCAACAATTGATGGATGGCCTTGGGAATCTAATTCTGGTATTGAGAGTTTTTGCTGATTGTCTCCCCTTGTAGCTGATTTCTTCATTATTGTGTAAATTTAGATCATGAGCTTATGTTTAGCTAAACAGCTGACCTTGTCAGACGCTTAGGTGTGAACGCTCGTAAGCTTCAGCAGAAAGTCGGCAAAGATTTATTTGTGTCCCTCCAATGAGTTGCCCGGGAGAACCCCGTTTTCTACAAGTGTTGGTCCAATACTCCCTCAAGAGGCAGGGGACTCTGACAGGGCTGCTTGGCGACCCCCGATCTGGGGCAGGGGCAGTGGGCGGCCTGTGGCCCAGGCAGAAGCCTCTCTGCATATGTCCCAGGGACCCATCTGCCTGCGAACTTCGGTCACCTGGCAGGAAGCTATGATGCCCAGACCTATGGTTAGCTGAGCAGCGAGGTGTACTGTGCGGACAGGTTCCACACACACTTCAAGTACGAGGTCGGCCTGAGTGGAAAGGTGAGAGTTTGGGCAGCTGTGCAGACAAAGAAGGCGCCCTTTGGCCTGGGCCTACATGCTTGTGACACCCCACTGGACCTGCCGGGCTCTGAGGGCCCTGCCCTGGGCCCCCTGCTCCCCTGCCCTTTGTTCAGTCACAGCAGAGATGGCCACACCCACTCCCTCAGTGAGGGCAGTGTTCCAACCTCCCTCAGCCCTGCCCCCTCTCCGCAGGTTACCATGGACTACAGAGGCTGCATTCTGAGGCCAGGGCGTTCCGAGAATGCCAAGGGCAGACATGATGACCTTAAATGATTTCCTCTTGTGTCAGGTTTGGTAAACTTTAGGAGCTAGGAAATGGTCCACTTTACAGAAATGTTCAAATTTACTGGCATTTCATATATTCTCTGCTATAACATTGTCCTGATTCTTTCTGTATATTCTTTACTTATGTTTTTGTTTTCCTTAATCAAAGTGTGTCTTTTCAATCTTTTCAAAGAAGATTCTTTGGAATTACTAAATCACCTCAATTTTATACGTTTTCTGTTATATTAAGTTCTGCTCATATCTTTATTTATCTTTTTTCTATGTTCTCAGGGTTTATTGTTTTGATCTTCTGATGTCAATTAAAACACTTGGTTATTCATTTTAATAAATATTTTACTTATAAAGATTTGAACTTTTGAAGATTCCAGCTTACTTGTAAGTTTCTAAGGGTCAGGTCCTCTCCATTGTTGCTGGCCTAAGGTTTAGTTCACCATATAGCAATGTATATATTGACCTATTTTCCCCTCGACTTTCTGTGATTCCCTACATCTCACCTTTCTTTGCAGACAAGCCATTTGAAATACCCTTAACTTATTTCACAGCCAATAAGTCATTGAAATAATGTGTATTTTTTAGAGAAATCTTCTTCTATAATTAGGCAGAAAATCTCACCTGCCATAGTTTTCAAAACAGCATAATTTCACTCTTCTCAATGCTTAATCTGTTGTATTACACAACCTTTGAGTATTTAGCTTTATCAATGACATGTACTTTAAAAATGTTTTAGAGATCCTACCAGTCTTTGAAAACATCCTTGTTCCTGGTTTCAGTTCCAGTTTTATGTATATTTTCTGCCTTGCACCTGACTATTCCTACAATTGATGGATGGCCTTGGGAATCTAATTCTGGTATTGATAGTTTTTGCTGATTGTCTCCCCTTGTAGCTGATTTCTTCATTATTGTGTAAATTTAGATCATGAGCTCATGTTTAGCTAAACAGCTGACCTTGTAAGACGCTTAGGTGTGAACGCTCGTAAGCTTCAGCAGAAAGTCGGCAAAGATTTATTTGTGTCCCTCCAATGAGTTGCCCGCGAGAACCCCGTTTTCTACAAGTGTTGGTCCAATACTCCCTCAATAGGCAGGGGACTCCGACAGGGCTGCTTGGCGGCCCCCGATCTGGGGCAGGGGCAGTGGGCGGCCTGTGGCCCAGGCAGAAGCCTCTCTGCATGTGTCCCAGGGACCCATCTGCCTGCGAACTTCGGTCACCTGGCAGGAAGCTATGATGCCCAGACCTATGGTTAGCTGAGCAGCGAGGTGTACTGTGCGGACAGGTTCCACACACACTTCAAGTAAGAGGTCGGCCTGAGTGGAAAGGTGAGAGTTTGGGCAGCTGTGCAGACAAAGAAGGCGCCCTTTGGCCTGGGCCTAAATGCTTGTGACACCCCACTGGACCTGCCGGGCTCTGAGGGCCCTGCCCTGGGCCCCCTGCTCCCCTGCCCTTTGTTCAGTCACAGCAGAGATGGCCACACCCACTCCCTCAGTGAGGGCAGTGTTCCAACCTCCCTCAGCCCCGCCCCATCTCCGCAGGTTACCATGGACTACAGAGGCTGCATTCTGAGGCCAGGGCGTTCCGAGAATGCCAAGGGCAGACATGATGACCTTAAATGATTTCCTCTTGTGTCAGGTTTGGTAAACTTTAGGAGCTAGGAAATGGTCCACTTTACAGAAATGTTCAAATTTACTGGCATTTCATATATTCTCTGCTATAACATTGTCCTGATTCTTTCTGTATATTCTTTACTTATGTTTTTGTTTTCCTTAATCAAAGTGTGTCTTTTCAATCTTTTCAAAGAAGATTCTTTGGACTTACTAAATCACCTCAATTTTATACGTTTTCTGTTGTATTAAGTTCTGCTCATATCTTTATTTATCTTTTTTCTATGTTCTCAGGGTTTATTGTTTTGATCTTCTGATGTCAATTAAAACACTTGGTTATTCATTTTAATAAATATTTTACTTATAAAGATTTGAACTTTTGAAGATTCCAGCTTACTTGTAAGTTTCTAAGGGTCAGGTCCTCTCCATTGTTGCTGGCCTAAGGTTTAGTTCACCATATAGCAATGTATATATTGACCTATTTTCCCCTCGACTTCCTGTGATTCCCTACATCTCACCTTTCTTTGCAGACAAGCCATTTGAAATACCCTTAACTTATTTCACAGCCAATAAGTCATTGAAATAATGTGTATTTTTTAGAGAAATCTTCTTCTATAATTAGGCAGAAAATCTCACCTGCCATAGTTTTCAAAACAGCATAATTTCACTCTTCTCAATGCTTAATCTGTTGTATTACACAACCTTTGAGTATTTAGATTTATCAATGACATGTACTTTAAAAATGTTTTAGAGATCCTACCAGTCTTTGAAAACATCCTTGTTCCTGGTTTCAGTTCCAGTTTTATGTATATTTTCTGCCTTGCACCTGACTATTCCTACAATTGATGGATGGCCTTGGGAATCTAATTCTGGTATTGATAGTTTCTGCTGATTGTCTCCCCTTGTAGCTGATTTCTTCATTATTGTGTAAATTTAGATCATGAGCTCATGTTTAGCTAAACAGCTGACCTTGTAAGACGCTTAGGTGTGAACGCTCGTAAGCTTCAGCAGAAAGTCGGCAAAGATTTATTTGTGTCCCTCCAATGAGTTGCCCGCGAGAACCACGTTTTCTACAAGTGTTGGTCCAATACTGCCTCAATAGGCAGGGGACTCCGACAGGGCTGCTTGGCGGCCCCCGATCTGGGGCAGGGGCAGTGGGCGGCCTGTGGCCCAGGCAGAAGACTCTCTGCATGTGTCCCAGAGACCCATCTGCCTGCGAACTTCGGTCACCTGGCAGGAAGCTACGATGCCAAGACCTATGGTTAGCTGTGCAGCGAGGTGTACTGCACGGACAGCTTCCACACACACTTCAAGTAAGAGGTCGGCCTGAGTGGAAAGGTGAGAGTTTGGGCAGCTGTGCAGACAAAGAAGGCGCCCTTTGTCCTAGGCCTAAATGCTTGTGAAACCCCACTGGACATGCCGGGCTCTGAGGGCCCTGCCCTTGGCCCCCGGCTCCCCTGCCCTTTGTTCAGTCACAGCAGAGATGACCACACCAACTCCCTCAGTGAGGGCAGTGTTCCAACCTCCCTCAGCCCCGCCCCCTCTCCGCAGCTTACCATGGGCTACAGAGGCTGCATTCTGAGGCCAGGGTGTTCCGAGAATGCCAAGGGCAGACATGATGACCTTAAATGATTTCCTCTTGTGTCAGGTTTGGTAAACTTTAGGAGCTAGGAAATGGTCCAATTTACAGAAATGTTCAAATTTACTGGCATTTCTTATATTCTCTGCTATAACATTGTCCTGATTCTTTCTGTATATTCTCTACTTATGTTTTTGTTTTCCTTAATCAAAGTGTGTCTTTTCAATCTTTTCAAAGAAGATTCTTTGGACTTACTAAATCACCTCAATTTTATACGTTTTCTGTTGTATTAAGTTCTGCTCATATCTTTATTTATCTTTTTTCTATGTTCTCAGGGTTTATTGTTTTGATCTTCTGATGTCAATTAAAACACTTGGTTATTCATTTTAATAAATATTTTACTTATAAAGATTTGAACTTTTGAAGATTCCAGCTTACTTGTAAGTTTCTAAGGGTCAGGTCCTCTCCATTGTTGCTGGCCTAAGGTTTAGTTCACCATATAGCAATGTATATATAGACCTATTTTCCCCTCGACTTTCTGTGATTCCCTACATCTCACCTTTCTTTGCAGACAAGCCATTTGAAATACCCTTAACTTATTTCACAGCCAATAAGTCATTGAAATAATGTGTATTTTTTAGAGAAATCTTCTTATATAATTAGGCAGAAAATCTCACCTGCCATAGTTTTCAAAACAGCATAATTTCACTCTTCTCAATGCTTAATCTGTTGTATTACACAACCTTTGAGTATTTAGCTTTATCAATGACATGTACTTTAAAACTGTTTTAGAGATCCTACCAGTCTTTGAAAACATCCTTGTTCCTTGTTTCAGTTCCAGTTTTATGTATATTTTCTGCCTTGCACCTGATTATTCCAACAATTGATGGATGGCCTTGGGAATCTAATTCTGGTATTGAGAGTTTTTGCTGATTGTCTCCCCTTGTAGCTGATTTCTTCATTATTGTGTAAATTTAGATCATGAGCTCATGTTTAGCTAAACAGCTGACCTTGTCAGACGCTTAGGTGTGAACGCTCGTAAGCTTCAGCAGAAAGTCGGCAAAGATTTATTTGTGTCCCTCCAATGAGTTGCCCGGTAGAACCCCGATTTCTACAAGTGTTGGTCCAATACTCCCTCAAGAGGCAGGGGACTCCGACAGGGCTGCTTGGCGGCCCCCGATCTGGGGCAGGGGCAGTGGGCGGCCTGTGGCCCAGGCAGAAGCCTCTCTGCATGTGTCCCAGGGACCCATCTGCCTGCGAACTTCGGTCACCTGGCAGGAAGCTATGATGCCCAGACCTATGGTTAGCTGAGCAGCGAGGTGTACTGTGTGGACAGGTTCCACACACACTTCAAGTACGAGGTCGGCCTGAGTGGAAAGGTGAGAGTTTGGGCAGCTGTGCAGACAAAGAAGGCGCCCTTTGGCCTGGGCCTAAATGCTTGTGACACCCCACTGGACCTGCCGGGCTCTGAGGGCCCTGCCCTGGGCCCCCTGCTCCCCTGCCCTTTGTTCAGTCACAGCAGAGATGGCCACACCCACTCCCTCAGTGAGGGCAGTGTTCCAACCTCCGTCAGCCCTGCCCCCTCTCCGCAGGTTACCATGGACTACAGAGGCTGCATTCTGAGGCCAGGGCGTTCCGAGAATGCCAAGGGCAGACATGATGACCTTAAATGATTTCCTCTTGTGTCAGGTTTGGTAAACTTTAGGAGCTAGGAAATGGTCCACTTTACAGAAATGTTCAAATTTACTGGCATTTCATATATTCTCTGCTATAACATTGTCCTGATTCTTTCTGTATATTCTTTACTTATGTTTTTGTTTTCCTTAATCAAAGTGTGTCTTTTCAATCTTTTCAAAGAAGATTCTTTGGACTTACTAAATCACCTCAATTTTATACGTTTTCTGTTGTATTAAGTTCTGCTCATATCTTTATTTATCTTTTTTCTATGTTCTCAGGGTTTATCGTTTTGATCTTCTGATGTCAATTAAAACACTTGGTTATTCATTTTAATAAATATTTTACTTATAAAGATTTGAACTTTTGAAGATTCCAGCTTACTTGTAAGTTTCTAAGGGTCAGGTCCTCTCCATTGTTGCTGGCCTAAGGTTTAGTTCACCATATAGCAATGTATATATTGACCTATTTTCCCCTCGACTTTCCGTGATTCCCTACATCTCACCTTTCTTTGCAGACAAGCCATTTGAAATACCCTTAACTTATTTCACAGCCAATACGTCATTGAAATAATGTGTATTTTTTAGAGAAATCTTCTTCTATAATTAGGCAGAAAATCTCACCTGCCATAGTTTTCAAAACAGCATAATTTCACACTTCTCAATGCTTAATCTGTTGTATTACACAACCTTTGAGTATTTAGCTTTATCAATGACATGTACTTTAAAAATGTTTTAGAGATCCTACCAGTCTTTGAAAACATCCTTGTTCCTGGTTTCAGTTCCAGTTTTATGTATATTTTCTGCCTTGCACCTGACTATTCCTACAATTGATGGATGGCCTTGGGAATCTAATTCTGGTATTGATAGTTTTTGCTGATTGTCTCCCCTTGTAGCTGATTTCTTCATTATTGTGTAAATTTAGATCATGAGCTCATGTTTAGCTAAACAGCTGACCTTGTAAGACGCTTAGGTGTGAACGCTCGTAAGCTTCAGCAGAAAGTCGGCAAAGATTTATTTGTGTCCCTCCAATGAGTTGCCCGGGAGAAACCCGTTTTCTACAAGTGTTGGTCCAATACTCCCTCAAGAGGCAGGGGACTCTGACAGGGCTGCTTGGCGACCCCCGATCTGGGGCAGGGGCAGTGGGCGGCCTGTGGCCCAGGCAGAAGCCTCTCTGCATGTGTCCCAGGGACCCATCTGCCTGCGAACTTCGGTCACCTGGCAGGAAGCTATGATGCCCAGACCTATGGTTAGCTGAGCAGCGAGGTGTACTGTGTGGACAGGTTCCACACACACTTCAAGTACGAGGTCGGCCTGAGTGGAAAGGTGAGAGTTTGGGCAGCTGTGCAGACAAAGAAGGCGCCCTTTGGCCTGGGCCTAAATGCTTGTGACACCCCACTGGACCTGCCGGGCTCTGAGGGCCCTGCCCTGGGCCCCCTGCTCCCCTGCCCTTTGTTCAGTCACAGCAGAGATGGCCACACCCACTCCCTCAGTGAGGGCAGTGTTCCAACCTCCGTCAGCCCTGCCCCCTCTCCGCAGGTTACCATGGACTACAGAGGCTGCATTCTGAGGCCAGGGCGTTCCGAGAATGCCAAGGGCAGACATGATGACCTTAAATGATTTCCTCTTGTGTCAGGTTTGGTAAACTTTAGGAGCTAGGAAATGGTCCACTTTACAGAAATGTTCAAATTTACTGGCATTTCATATATTCTCTGCTATAACATTGTCCTGATTCTTTCTGTATATTCTTTACTTATGTTTTTGTTTTCCTTAATCAAAGTGTGTCTTTTCAATCTTTTCAAAGAAGATTCTTTGGACTTACTAAATCACCTCAATTTTATACGTTTTCTGTTGTATTAAGTTCTGCTCATATCTTTATTTATCTTTTTTCTATGTTCTCAGGGTTTATCGTTTTGATCTTCTGATGTCAATTAAAACACTTGGTTATTCATTTTAATAAATATTTTACTTATAAAGATTTGAACTTTTGAAGATTCCAGCTTACTTGTAAGTTTCTAAGGGTCAGGTCCTCTCCATTGTTGCTGGCCTAAGGTTTAGTTCACCATATAGCAATGTATATATTGACCTCTTTTCCCCTCGACTTTCCGTGATTCCCTACATCTCACCTTTCTTTGCAGACAAGCCATTTGAAATACCCTTAACTTATTTCACAGCCAATACGTCATTGAAATAATGTGTATTTTTTAGAGAAATCTTCTTCTATAATTAGGCAGAAAATCTCACCTGCCATAGTTTTCAAAACAGCATAATTTCACACTTCTCAATGCTTAATCTGTTGTATTACACAACCTTTGAGTATTTAGCTTTATCAATGACATGTACTTTAAAAATGTTTTAGAGATCCTACCAGTCTTTGAAAACATCCTTGTTCCTTGTTTCAGTTCCAGTTTTATGTATATTTTCTGCCTTGCACCTGACTATTCCTACAATTGATGGATGGCCTTGGGAATCTAATTCTGGTATTGATAGTTTTTGCTGATTGTCTCCCCTTGTAGCTGATTTCTTCATTATTGTGTAAATTTAGATCATGAGCTCATGTTTAGCTAAACAGCTGACCTTGTAAGACGCTTAGGTGTGAACGCTCGTAAGCTTCAGCAGAAAGTCGGCAAAGATTTATTTGTGTCCCTCCAATGAGTTGCCCGGGAGAACCCCGTTTTCTACAAGTGTTGGTCCAATACTCCCTCAATAGGCAGGGGACTCCGACAGGGCTGCTTGGCGGCCCCCGATCTGGGGCAGGGGCAGTGGGCGGCCTGTGGCCCAGGCAGAAGCCTCTCTGCATGTGTCCCAGGGACCCATCTGCCTGCGAACTTCGGTCACCTGGCAGGAAGCTATGATGCCCAGACCTATGGTTAGCTGAGCAGCGAGGTGTACTGTGCGGACAGGTTCCACACACACTTCAAGTAAGAGGTCGGCCTGATTGGAAAGGTGAGAGTTTGGGCAGCTGTGCAGACAAAGAAGGCGCCCTTTGGCCTGGGCCTAAATGCTTGTGACACCCCACTGGACCTGCCGGGCTCTGAGGGCCCTGCCCTGGGCCCCCTGCTCCCCTGCCCTTTGTTCAGTCACAGCAGAGATGGCCACACCCACTCCCTCAGTGAGGGCAGTGTTCCAACCTCCCTCAGCCCCGCCCCCTCTCCGCAGGTTACCATGGACTACAGAGGCTGCATTCTGAGGCCAGGGCGTTCCGAGAATGCCAAGGGCAGACATGATGACCTTAAATGATTTCCTCTTGTGTCAGGTTTGGTAAACTTTAGGAGCTAGGAAATGGTCCACTTTACAGAAATGTTCAAATTTACTGGCATTTCATATATTCTCTGCTATAACATTGTCCTGATTCTTTCTGTATATTCTTTACTTATGTTTTTGTTTTCCTTAATCAAAGTGTGTCTTTTCAATCTTTTCAAAGAAGATTCTTTGGACTTACTAAATCACCTCAATTTTATACGTTTTCTGTTGTATTAAGTTCTGCTCATATCTTTATTTATCTTTTTTCTATGTTCTCAGGTTTTATTGTTTTGATCTTCTGATGTCAATTAAAACACTTGGTTATTCATTTTAATAAATATTTTACTTATAAAGATTTGAACTTTTGAAGATTCCAGCTTACTTGTAAGTTTCTAAGGGTCAGGTCCTCTCCATTGTTGCTGGCCTAAGGTTTAGTTCACCATATAGCAATGTATATATTGACCTCTTTTCCCCTCGACTTTCTGTGATTCCCTACATCTCACCTTTCTTTGCAGACAAGCCATTTGAAATACACTTAACTTATTTCACAGCCAATAAGTCATTGATATAATGTGTATTTTTTAGAGAAATCTTCTTCTATAATTAGGCAGAAAATCTCACCTGCCATAGTTTTCAAAACAGCATAATTTCACTCTTCTCAATGCTTAATCTGTTGTATTACACAACCTTTGAGTATTTAGCTTTATCAATGACATGTACTTTAAAAATGTTTTAGAGATCCTACCAGTCTTTGAAAACATCCTTGTTCCTGGTTTCAGTTCCAGTTTTATGTATATTTTCTGCCTTGCACCTGACTATTCCTACAATTGATGGATGGCCTTGGGAATCTAATTCTGGTATTGATAGTTTTTGCTGATTGTCTCCCCTTGTAGCTGATTTCTTCATTATTGTGTAAATTTAGATCATGAGCTCATGTTTAGCTAAACAGCTGACCTTGTAAGACGCTTAGGTGTGAACGCTCGTAAGCTTCAGCAGAAAGTCGGCAAAGATTTATTTGTGTCCCTCCAATGAGTTGCCCGGGAGAACCCCGTTTTCTACAAGTGTTGGTCCAATACTCCCTCAATAGGCAGGGGACTCCGACAGGGCTGCTTGGCGGCCCCCGATCTGGGGCAGGGGCAGTGGGCGGCCTGTGGCCCAGGCAGAAGCCTCTCTGCATGTGTCCCAGGGACCCATCTGCCTGCGAACTTCGGTCACCTGGCAGGAAGCTATGATGCCCAGACCTATGGTTAGCTGAGCAGCGAGGTGTACTGTGCGGACAGGTTCCACACACACTTCAAGTAAGAGGTCGGCCTGAGTGGAAAGGTGAGAGTTTGGGCAGCTGTGCGGACAAAGAAGGCGCCCTTTGGCCTGGGCCTAAATGCTTGTGACACCCCACTGGACCTGCCGGGCTCTGAGGGCCCTGCCCTGGGCCCCCTGCTCCCCTGCCCTTTGTTCAGTCACAGCAGAGATGGCCCCACACACTCCCTCAGTGAGGGCAGTGTTCCAACCTCCCTCAGCCCCGCCCCCTCTCCGCAGGTTACCATGGACTACAGATGCTGCATTCTGAGGCCAGGGCGTTCCGAGAATGCCAAGGGCAGACATGATGACCTTAAATGATTTCCTCTTGTGTCAGGTTTGGTAAACTTTAGGAGCTAGGAAATGGTCCACTTTACAGAAATGTTCAAATTTACTGGCATTTATTATACTCTCTGCTATAACATTGTCCTGATTCTTTCTGTATATTCTTTACTTATGTTTTTGTTTTCCTTAATCAAAGTGTGTCTTTTCAATCTTTTCAAAGAAGTTTCTTTGGACTTACTAAATCACCTCAATTTTATACGTTTTCTGTTGTATTAAGTTCTGCTCATATCTTTATTTATCTTTTTTCTATGTTCTCAGGGTTTATTGTTTTGATCTTCTGATGTCAATTAAAACACTTGGTTATTCATTTTAATAAATATTTTACTTATAAAGATTGGAACTTTTGAAGATTCCAGCTTACTTGTAAGTTTCTAAGGGTCAGGTCCTCTCCATTGTTGCTGGCCTAAGGTTTAGTTCACCATATAGCAATGTATATATTGACCTATTTTCCCCTCAACTTTCTGTGATTCCCTACATCTCACATTTCTTTGCAGACAAGCCATTTGAAATACCCTTAACTTATTTCACAGCCAATAAGTCATTGAAATAATGTGTATTTTTTAGAGAAATCTTCTTCTATAATTAGGCAGAAAATCTCACCTGCCATAGTTTTCAAAACAGCATAATTTCACTCTTCTCAATGCTTAATCTGTTGTATTACACAACCTTTGAGTATTTAGCTTTATCAATGACATGTACTTTAAAAATGTTTTAGAGATCCTACCAGTCTTTTAAAACATCCTTGTTCCTGGTTTCAGTTCCAGTTTTATGTATATTTTCTGCCTTGTACCTGACTATTCCTACAATTGATGGATGGCCTTGGGAATCTAATTCTGGTATTGATAGTTTTTGCTGATTGTCTCCCCTTGTAGCTGATTTCTTCATTATTGTGTAAATTTAGATCATGAGCTCATGTTTAGCTAAACAGCTGACCTTGTAAGACGCTTAGGTGTGAACGCTCGTAAGCTTCAGCAGAAAGTCGGCAAAGATTTATTTGTGTCCCTCCAATGAGTTGCCCGCGAGAACCCCATTTTCTACAAGTGTTGGTCCAATACTCCCTCAATAGGCAGGGGACTCCGACAGGGCTGCTTGGCGGCCCCCGATCTGGGGCAGGGGCAGTGGGCGGCCTGTGGCCCAGACAGAAGCCTCTCTGCATGTGTCACAGGGACCCATCTGCCTGCGAACTTCGGTCACCTGGGAGGAAGCTATGATGCCCAGACCTATGGTTAGCTGAGCAGTGAGGTGTACTGTGCGGACAGGTTCCACACACACTTCAAGTAAGAGGTCGGCCTGAGTGGAAAGGTGAGAGTTTGGGCAGCTGTGCAGACAAAGAAGGCGCCCTTTGGCCTGGGCCTAAATGCTTGTGACACCCCACTGGACCTGCCGGGCTCTGAGGGCCCTGCCCTGGGCCCCCTGCTCCCCTGCCCTTTGTTCAGTCACAGCAGAGATGGCCACAACCACTCCCTCAGTGAGGGCAGTGTTCCAACCTCCGTCAGCCCCGCCCCCCTTTCCGCAGGTTACCATGGACTACAGAGGCTGCATTCTGAGGCCAGGGCGTTCCGAGAATGCCAAGGGCAGACATGATGACCTTAAATGATTTCCTCTTGTGTCAGGTTTGGTAAACTTTAGGAGCTAGGAAATGGTCCATTTTACAGAAATGTTCAAATTTACTGGCATTTCTTATATTCTCTGCTATAACATTGTCCTGATTCTTTCTGTATATTCTTTACTTATGTTTTTGTTTTCCTTAATCAAAGTGTGTCTTTTCAATCTTTTCAAAGAAGATTCTTTGGACTTACTAAATCACCTCAATTTTATACGTTTTCTGTTGTATTAAGTTCTGCTCATATCTTTATTTATCTTTTTTCTATGTTCTCAGGGTTTATTGTTTTGATCTTCTGATGTCAATTAAAACACTTGGTTATTCATTTTAATAAATATTTTACTTATAAAGATTGGAACTTTTGAAGATTCCAGCTTACTTGTAAGTTTCTAAGGGTCAGGTCCTCTCCATTGTTGCTGGCCTAAGGTTTAGTTCACCATATAGCAATGTATATATCGACCTCTTTTCCCCTCGACTTTCTGTGATTCCCTACATCTCACCTTTCTTTGCAGACAAGCCATTTGAAATACCCTTAACTTATTTCACAGCCAATAAGTCATTGAAATAATGTGTATTTTTAGAGAAATCTTCTTCTATAATTAGGCAGAAAATCTCACCTGCCATAGTTTTCAAAACAGCATAATTTCACACTTCTCAATGCTTAATCGGTTGTATTACACAACCTTTGAGTATTTAGCTTTGTCAATGACATGTACTTTAAAAATGTTTTAGAGATCCTACCAATCTTTGAAAACATCCTTGTTCCTGGTTTCAGTTCCAGTTTTATGTATATTTTCTGCCTTGCACCTGACTATTCCTACAATTGATGGATGGCCTTGGGAATCTAATTCTGGTATTGATAGTTTTTGCTGATTGTCTCCCCTTGTAGCTGATTTCTTCATTATTGTGTAAATTTAGATCATGAGCTCATGTTTAGCTAAACAGCTGACCTTGTAAGACGCTTAGGTGTGAACGCTCGTAAGCTTCAGCAGAAAGTCGGCAAAGATTTATTTGTGTCCCTCCAATGAGTTGCCCGGGAGAACCCCGTTTTCTACAAGTGTTGGTCCAATACTCCCTCAAGAGGCAGGGGACTCCGACAGGGCTGCTTGGCGGCCCCCGATCTGGGGCAGGGGCAGTGGGCGGCCTGTGGCCCAGGCAGAAGCCTCTCTGCATGTGTCCCAGGGACCCATCTGCCTGCGAACTTCGGTCACCTGGCAGGAAGCTATGATGCCCAGACCTATGGTTAGCTGAGCAGCGAGGTGTACTGTGCGGACAGGTTCCACACACACTTCAAGTAAGAGGTCGGCCTGATTGGAAAGGTGAGAGTTTGGGCAGCTGTGCAGACAAAGAAGGCGCCCTTTGGCCTGGGCCTAAATGCTTGTGACACCCCACTGGACCTGCCGGGCTCTGAGGGCCCTGCCCTGGGCCCCCTGCTCCCCTGCCCTTTGTTCAGTCACAGCAGAGATGGCCACACCCACTCCCTCAGTGAGGGCAGTGTTCCAACCTCCCTCAGCCCCGCCCCCTCTCCGCAGGTTACCATGGACTACAGAGGCTGCATTCTGAGGCCAGGGCTTTCCGAGAATGCCAAGGGCAGACATGATGACCTTAAATGATTTCCTCTTGTGTCAGGTTTGGTAAACTTTAGGAGCTAGGAAATGGTCCACTTTACAGAAATGTTCAAATTTACTGGCATTTCATATATTCTCTGCTATAACATTGTCCTGATTCTTTCTGTATATTCTTTACTTATGTTTTTGTTTTCCTTAATCAAAGTGTGTCTTTTCAATCTTTTCAAAGAAGATTCTTTGGACTTACTAAATCACCTCAATTTTATACGTTTTCTGTTGTATTAAGTTCTGCTCATATCTTTATTTATCTTTTTTCTATGTTCTCAGGGTTTATTGTTTTGATCTTCTGATGTCAATTAAAACACTTGGTTATTCATTTTAATAAATATTTTACTTATAAAGATTTGAACTTTTGAAGATTCCAGCTTACTTGTAAGTTTCTAAGGGTCAGGTCCTCTCCATTGTTGCTGGCCTAAGGTTTAGTTCACCATATAGCAATGTATATATTGACCTATTTTCCCCTCGACTTTCTGTGATTCCCTACATCTCACCTTTCTTTGCAGACAAGCCATTTGAAATACCCTTAACTTATTTCACAGCCAATAAGTCATTGAAATAATGTGTAGTTTTTAGAGAAATCTTCTTCTATAATTAGGCAGAAAATCTCACCTGCCATAGTTTTCAAAACAGCATAATTTCACTCTTCTCAATGCTTAATCTGTTGTATTACACAACCTTTGAGTATTTAGCTTTATCAATGACATGTACTTTAAAAATGTTTTAGAGATCCTACCAGTCTTTGAAAACATCCTTGTTCCTTGTTTCAGTTCCAGTTTTATGTATATTTTCTGCCTTGCACCTGACTATTCCTACAATTGATGGATGGCCTTGGGAATCTAATTCTGGTATTGATAGTTTTTGCTGATTGTCTCCCCTTGTAGCTGATTTCTTCATTATTGTGTAAATTTAGATCATGAGCTCATGTTTAGCTAAACAGCTGACCTTGTAAGACGCTTAGGTGTGAACGCTCGTAAGCTTCAGCAGAAAGTCGGCAAAGATTTATTTGTGTCCCTCCAATGAGTTGCCCGGGAGAACCCCGATTTCTACAAGTGTTGGTCCAATACTCCCTCAATAGGCAGGGGACTCCGACAGGGCTGCTTGGCGGCCCCCGATCTGGGGCAGGGGCAGTGGGCGGCCTGTGGCCCAGGCAGAAGCCTCTCTGCATGTGTCCCAGGGACCCATCTGCCTGCGAACTTCGGTCACCTGGCAGGAAGCTATGATGCCCAGACCTATGGTTAGCTGAGCAGCGAGGTGTACTGTGCGGACAGGTTCCACACACACTTCAAGTAAGAGGTCGGCCTGAGTGGAAAGGTGAGAGTTTGGGCAGCTGTGCAGACAAAGAAGGCGCCCTTTGGCCTGGGCCTAAATGCTTGTGACACCCCACTGGACCTGCCTGGCTCTGAGGGCCCTGCCCTGGGCCCCCTGCTCCCCTGCCCTTTGTTCAGTCACAGCAGAGATGGCCACACCCACTCCCTCAGTGAGGGCAGTGTTCCAACCTCCGTCAGCCCCGCCCCCTCTCCGCAGGTTACCATGGACTACAGATGCTGCATTCTGAGGCCAGGGCGTTCCGAGAATGCCAAGGGCAGACATGATGACCTTAAATGATTTCCTCTTGTGTCAGGTTTGGTAAACTTTAGGAGCTAGGAAATGGTCCACTTTACAGAAATGTTCAAATTTACTGGCATTTCATATATTCTCTGCTATAACATTGTCCTGATTCTTTCTGTATATTCTTTACTTATGTTTTTGTTTTCCTTAATCAAAGTGTGTCTTTTCAATCTTTTCAAAGAAGATTCTTTGGACTTACTAAATCACCTCAATTTTATACGTTTTCTGTTGTATTAAGTTCTGCTCATATCTTTATTTATCTTTTTTCTATGTTCTCTGGGTTTATTGTTTTGATCTTCTGATGTCAATTAAAACACTTGGTTATTCATTTTAATAAATATTTTACTTATAAAGATTTGAACTTTTGAAGATTCCAGCTTACTTGTAAGTTTCTAAGGGTCAGGTCCTCTCCATTGTTGCTGGCCTAAGGTTTAGTTCACCATATAGCAATGTATATATTGACCTATTTTCCCCTTGACTTTCTGTGATTCCCTACATCTCACCTTTCTTTGCAGGCAAACCATTTGAAATACCCTTAACTTATTTCACAGCCAATAAGTCATTGAAATAATGTGTATTTTTTAGAGAAATCTTCTTCTATAATTAGGCAGAAAATCTCACCTGCCATAGTTTTCAAAACAGCATAATTTCACACTTCTCAATGCTTAATCTGTTGTATTACACAACCTTTGAGTATTTAGCTTTATCAATGACATGTACTTTAAAAATGTTTTAGAGATCCTACCAGTCTTTGAAAACATCCTTGTTCCTTGTTTCAGTTCCAGTTTTATGTATATTTTCTGCCTTGCACCTGACTATTCCTACAATTGATGGATGGCCTTGGGAATCTAATTCTGGTATTGATAGTTTTTGCTGATTGTCTCCCCTTGTAGCTGATTTCTTCAGTATTGTGTAAATTTAGATCATGAGCTCATGTTTAGCTAAACAGCTGACCTTGTAAGACGCTTAGGTGTGAACGCTCGTAAGCTTCAGCAGAAAGTCGGCAAAGATTTATTTGTGTCCCTCCAATGAGTTGCCCGGTAGAACCCCGATTTCTACAAGTGTTGGTCCAATACTCCCTCAAGAGGCAGGGGACTCCGACAGGGCTGCTTGGCGGCCCCCGATCTGGGGCAGGGGCAGTGGGCGGCCTGTGGCCCAGGCAGAAGCCTCTCTGCATGTGTCCCAGGGACCCATCTGCCTGCGAACTTCGGTCACCTGGCAGGAAGCTATGATGCCCAGACCTATGGTTAGCTGAGCAGCGAGGTGTACTGTGCGGACAGGTTCCACACACACTTCAAGTAAGAGGTCGGCCTGAGTGGAAAGGTGAGAGTTTGGGCAGCTGTGCAGACAAAGAAGGCGCCCTTTGGCCTGGGCCTAAATGCTTGTGACACCCCACTGGACCTGCCGGGCTCTGAGGGCCCTGCCCTGGGCCCCCTGCTCCCCTGCCCTTTGTTCAGTCACAGCAGAGATGGCCACACCCACTCCCTCAGTGAGGGCAGTGTTCCAACCTCCGTCAGCCCCGCCCCCTCTCCGCAGGTTACCATGGACTACAGATGCTGCATTCTGAGGCCAGGACGTTCCGAGAATGCCAAGGGCAGACATGATGACCTTAAATGATTTCCTCTTGTGTCAGGTTTGGTAAACTTTAGGAGCTAGGAAATGGTCCACTTTACAGAAATGTTCAAATTTACTGGCATTTCATATATTCTCTGCTATATCATTGTCCTGATTCTTTCTGTATATTCTTTACTTATGTTTTTGTTTTCCTTAATCAAAGTGTGTCTTTTCAATCTTTTCAAAGAAGATTCTTTGGACTTACTAAATCACCTCAATTTTATACGTTTTCTGTTGTATTAAGTTCTGCTCATATCTTTATTTATCTTTTTTCTATGTTCTCAGGGTTTATTGTTTTGATCTTCTGATGTCAATTAAAACACTTGGTTATTCATTTTAATAAATATTTTACTTATAAAGTTTGGAACTTTTGAAGATTCCAGCTTACTTGTAAGTTTCTAAGGGTCAGGTCCTCTCCATTGTTGCTGGCCTAAGGTTTAGTTCACCATATAGCAATGTATATATTGACCTCTTTTCCCCTCGACTTTCTGTGATTCCCTACATCTCACCTTTCTTTGCAGACAAGCCATTTGAAATACCCTTAACTTATTTCACAGCCAATAAGTCATTGAAATAATGTGTATTTTTTAGAGAAATCTTCTTCTATAATTAGGCAGAAAATCTCACCTGCCATAGTTTTCAAAACAGCATAATTTCACTCTTCTCAATGCTTAATCTGTTGTATTACACAACCTTTGAGTATTTAGCTTTATCAATGACATGTACTTTAAAAATGTTTTAGAGATCCTACCAGTCTTTGAAAACATCCTTGTTCCTGGTTTCAGTTCCAGTTTTGTGTATATTTTCTGCCTTGCACCTGAGTATTCCTACAATTGATGGATGGCCTTGGGAATCTAATTCTGGTATTGATAGTTTTTGCTGATTGTCTCCCCTTGTAGCTGATTTCTTCATTATTGTGTAAATTTAGATCATGAGCTCATGTTTAGCTAAACAGCTGACCTTGTAAGACGCTTAGGTGTGAACGCTCGTAAGCTTCAGCAGAAAGTCGGCAAAGATTTATTTGTGTCCCTCCAATGAGTTGCCCGGGAGAACCCCGATTTCTACAAGTGTTGGTCCAATACTCCCTCAATAGGCAGGGGACTCCGACAGGGCTGCTTGGCGGCCCCCGATCTGGGGCAGGGGCAGTGGGCGGCCTGTGGCCCAGGCAGAAGCCTCTCTGCATGTGTCCCAGGGACCCATCTGCCTGCGAACTTCGGTCACCTGGCAGGAAGCTATGATGCCCAGACCTATGGTTAGCTGAGCAGCGAGGTGTACTGTGCGGACAGGTTCCACACACACTTCAAGTAAGAGGTCGGCCTGAGTGGAAAGGTGAGAGTTTGGGCAGCTGTGCAGACAAAGAAGGTGCCCTTTGGCCTGGGCCTAAATGCTTGTGACACCCCACTGGACCTGCCTGGCTCTGAGGGCCCTGCCCTGGGCCCCCTGCTCCCCTGCCCTTTGTTCAGTCACAGCAGAGATGGCCACACCCACTCCCTCAGTGAGGGCAGTGTTCCAACCTCCGTCAGCCCCGCCCCCTCTCCGCAGGTTACCATGGACTACAGATGCTGCATTCTGAGGCCAGGGCGTTCCGAGAATGCCAAGGGCAGACATGATGACCTTAAATGATTTCCTCTTGTGTCAGGTTTGGTAAACTTTAGGAGCTAGGAAATGGTCCACTTTACAGAAATGTTCAAATTTACTGGCATTTCATATATTCTCTGCTATAACATTGTCCTGATTCTTTCTGTATATTCTTTACTTATGTTTTTGTTTTCCTTAATCAAAGTGTGTCTTTTCAATCTTTTCAAAGAAGATTCTTTGGACTTACTAAATCACCTCAATTTTATACGTTTTCTGTTGTATTAAGTTCTGCTCATATCTTTATTTATCTTTTTTCTATGTTCTCTGGGTTTATTGTTTTGATCTTCTGATGTCAATTAAAACACTTGGTTATTCATTTTAATAAATATTTTACTTATAAAGATTTGAACTTTTGAAGATTCCAGCTTACTTGTAAGTTTCTAAGGGTCAGGTCCTCTCCATTGTTGCTGGCCTAAGGTTTAGTTCACCATATAGCAATGTATATATTGACCTCTTTTCCCCTCGACTTTCTGTGATTCCCTACATCTCACCTTTCTTTGCAGACAAGCCATTTGAAATACCCTTAACTTATTTCACAGCCAATAAGTCATTGAAATAATGTGTATTTTTTAGAGAAATCTTCTTCTATAATTAGGCAGAAAATCTCACCTGCCATAGTTTTCAAAACAGCATAATTTCACTCTTCTCAATGCTTAATCTGTTGTATTACACAACCTTTGAGTATTTAGCTTTATCAATGACATGTACTTTAAAAATGTTTTAGAGATCCTACCAGTCTTTGAAAACATCCTTGTTCCTGGTTTCAGTTCCAGTTTTGTGTATATTTTCTGCCTTGCACCTGAGTATTCCTACAATTGATGGATGGCCTTGGGAATCTAATTCTGGTATTGATAGTTTTTGCTGATTGTCTCCCCTTGTAGCTGATTTCTTCAGTATTGTGTAAATTTAGATCATGAGCTCATGTTTAGCTAAACAGCTGAACTTGTAAGACGCTTAGGTGTGAACGCTCGTAAGCTTCAGCAGAAAGTCGGCAAAGATTTATTTGTGTCCCTCCAATGAGTTGCCCGGTAGAACCCCGATTTCTACAAGTGTTGGTCCAATACTCCCTCAAGAGGCAGGGGACTCCGACAGGGCTGCTTGGCGGCCCCCGATCTGGGGCAGGGGCAGTGGGCGGCCTGTGGCCCAGGCAGAAGCCTCTCTGCATGTGTCCCAGGGACCCATCTGCCTGCGAACTTCGGTCACCTGGCAGGAAGCTATGATGCCCAGACCTATGGTTAGCTGAGCAGCGAGGTGTACTGTGCGGACAGGTTCCACACACACTTCAAGTACGAGGTCGGCCTGAGTGGAAAGGTGAGAGTTTGGGCAGCTGTGCAGACAAAGAAGGCGCCCTTTGGCCTGGGCCTAAATGCTTGTGACACCCCACTGGACCTGCCCGGCTCTGAGGGCCCTGCCCTGGGCCCCCTGCTCCCCTGCCCTTTGTTCAGTCACAGCAGAGATGGCCACACCCACTCCCTCAGTGAGGGCAGTGTTCCAACCTCCGTCAGCCCCTCCCCCTCTCCGCAGGTTACCATGGACTACAGATGCTGCATTCTGAGGCCAGGACGTTCCGAGAATGCCAAGGGCAGACATGATGACCTTAAATGATTTCCTCTTGTGTCAGGTTTGGTAAACTTTAGGAGCTAGGAAATGGTCCACTTTACAGAAATGTTCAAATTTACTGGCATTTCATATATTCTCTGCTATAACATTGTCCTGATTCTTTCTGTATATTCTTTACTTATGTTTTTGTTTTCCTTAATCAAAGTGTGTCTTTTCAATCTTTTCAAAGAAGATTCTTTGGACTTACTAAATCACCTCAATTTTATACGTTTTCTGTTGTATTAAGTTCTGCTCATATCTTTATTTATCTTTTTTCTATGTTCTCAGGGTTTATTGTTTTGATCTTCTGATGTCAATTAAAACACTTGGTTATTCATTTTAATAAATATTTTACTTATAAAGTTTGGAACTTTTGAAGATTCCAGCTTACTTGTAAGTTTCTAAGGGTCAGGTCCTCTCCATTGTTGCTGGCCTAAGGTTTAGTTCACCATATAGCAATGTATATATTGACCTCTTTTCCCCTCGACTTTCTGTGATTCCCTACATCTCACCTTTCTTTGCAGACAAGCCATTTGAAATACCCTTAACTTATTTCACAGCCAATAAGTCATTGAAATAATGTGTATTTTTTAGAGAAATCTTCTTCTATAATTAGGCAGAAAATCTCACCTGCCATAGTTTTCAAAACAGCATAATTTCACTCTTCTCAATGCTTAATCTGTTGTATTACACAACCTTTGAGTATTTAGCTTTATCAATGACATGTACTTTAAAAATGTTTTAGAGATCCTACCAGTCTTTGAAAACATCCTTGTTCCTGGTTTCAGTTCCAGTTTTGTGTATATTTTCTGCCTTGCACCTGAGTATTCCTACAATTGATGGATGGCCTTGGGAATCTAATTCTGGTATTGATAGTTTTTGCTGATTGTCTCCCCTTGTAGCTGATTTCTTCATTATTGTGTAAATTTAGATCATGAGCTCATGTTTAGCTAAACAGCTGACCTTGTAAGACGCTTAGGTGTGAACGCTCGTAAGCTTCAGCAGAAAGTCGGCAAAGATTTATTTGTGTCCCTCCAATGAGTTGCCCGGGAGAACCCCGATTTCTACAAGTGTTGGTCCAATACTCCCTCAATAGGCAGGGGACTCCGACAGGGCTGCTTGGCGGCCCTCGATCTGGGGCAGGGGCAGTGGGCGGCCTGTGGCCCAGGCAGAAGCCTCTCTGCATGTGTCCCAGGGACCCATCTGCCTGCGAACTTCGGTCACCTGGCAGGAAGCTATGATGCCCAGACCTATGGTTAGCTGAGCAGCGAGGTGTACTGTGCGGACAGGTTCCACACACACTTCAAGTAAGAGGTCGGCCTGAGTGGAAAGGTGAGAGTTTGGGCAGCTGTGCAGACAAAGAAGGCGCCCTTTGGCCTGGGCCTAAATGCTTGTGACACCCCACTGGACCTGCCTGGCTCTGAGGGCCCTGCCCTGGGCCCCCTGCTCCCCTGCCCTTTGTTCAGTCACAGCAGAGATGGCCACACCCACTCCCTCAGTGAGGGCAGTGTTCCAACCTCCGTCAGCCCCGCCCCCTCTCCGCAGGTTACCATGGACTACAGATGCTGCATTCTGAGGCCAGGGCGTTCCGAGAATGCCAAGGGCAGACATGATGACCTTAAATGATTTCCTCTTGTGTCAGGTTTGGTAAACTTTAGGAGCTAGGAAATGGTCCACTTTACAGAAATGTTCAAATTTACTGGCATTTCATATATTCTCTGCTATAACATTGTCCTGATTCTTTCTGTATATTCTTTACTTATGTTTTTGTTTTCCTTAATCAAAGTGTGTCTTTTCAATCTTTTCAAAGAAGATTCTTTGGACTTACTAAATCACCTCAATTTTATACGTTTTCTGTTGTATTAAGTTCTGCTCATATCTTTATTTATCTTTTTTCTATGTTCTCAGGGTTTATTGTTTTGATCTTCTGATGTCAATTAAAACACTTGGTTATTCATTTTAATAAATATTTTACTTATAAAGTTTGGAACTTTTGAAGATTCCAGCTTACTTGTAAGTTTCTAAGGGTCAGGTCCTCTCCATTGTTGCTGGCCTAAGGTTTAGTTCACCATATAGCAATGTATATATTGACCTCTTTTCCCCTCGACTTTCTGTGATTCCCTACATCTCACCTTTCTTTGCAGACAAGCCATTTGAAATACCCTTAACTTATTTCACAGCCAATAAGTCATTGAAATAATGTGTATTTTTTAGAGAAATCTTCTTCTATAATTAGGCAGAAAATCTCACCTGCCATAGTTTTCAAAACAGCATAATTTCACTCTTCTCAATGCTTAATCTGTTGTATTACACAACCTTTGAGTATTTAGCTTTATCAATGACATGTACTTTAAAAATGTTTTAGAGATCCTACCAGTCTTTGAAAACATCCTTGTTCCTGGTTTCAGTTCCAGTTTTGTGTATATTTTCTGCCTTGCACCTGAGTATTCCTACAATTGATGGATGGCCTTGGGAATCTAATTCTGGTATTGATAGTTTTTGCTGATTGTCTCCCCTTGTAGCTGATTTCTTCATTATTGTGTAAATATAGATCATGAGCTCATGTTTAGCTAAACAGCTGACCTTGTAAGACGCTAAGGTGTGAACGCTCGTAAGCTTCAGCAGAAAGTCGGCAAAGATTTATTTGTGTCCCTCCAATGAGTTGCCCGCGAGAACCCCGTTTTCCACAAGTGTTGCTCCAATACTCCCTCAAGAGGCAGGGGACTCCGACAGGGCTGCTTGGCGGCCCCCGATCTGGGGCAGGGGCAGTGGGCGGCCTGTGGCCCAGGCAGAAGCCTCTCTGCATGTGTCCCAGGGACCCATCTGCCTGCGAACTTCGGTCACCTGGCAGGAAGCTATGATGCCCAGACCTATGGTTAGCTGAGCAGCGAGGTGTACTGTGCGGACAGGTTCCACACACACTTCAAGTAAGAGGTCGGCCTGATTGGAAAGGTGAGAGTTTGGGCAGCTGGGCAGACAAAGAAGGCGCCCTTTGGCCTGGGCCTAAATGCTTGTGACACCCCACTGGACCTGCCGGGCTCTGAGGGCCCTGCCCTGGGCCCCCTGCTCCCCTGCCCTTTGTTCAGTCACAGCAGAGATGGCCACACCCACTCCCTCAGTGAGGGCAGTGTTCCAACCTCCCTCAGCCCCGCCCCCTCTCCGCAGGTTACCATGGACTACAGATGCTGCATTCTGAGGCCAGGGTGTTCCGAGAATGCCAAGGGCAGACATGATGACCTTAAATGATTTCCTTTGTGTCAGGTTTGGTAAACTTTAGGAGCTAGGAAATGGTCCACTTTACAGAAATGTTCAAATTTACTGGCATTTCATATATTCTCTGCTATAACATTGTCCTGATTCTTTCTGTATATTCTTTACTTATGTTTTTGTTTTCCTTAATCAAAGTGTGTCTTTTCAATCTTTTCAAAGAAGATTTTTTGGACTTACTAAATCACCTCAATTTTATACGTTTTCTGTTGTATTAAGTTCTGCTCATATCTTTATTTATCTTTTTTCTATGTTCTCAGGGTTTATTGTTTTGATCTTCTGATGTCAATTAAAACACTTGGTTATTCATTTTAATAAATATTTTACTTATAAAGATTGGAACTTTTGAAGATTCCAGCTTACTTGTAAGTTTCTAAGGGTCAGGTCCTCTCCATTGTTGCTGGCCTAAGGTTTAGTTCACCATATAGCAATGTATATATTGACCTATTTTCCCCTCGACTTTCTGTGATTCCCTACATCTCACCTTTCTTTGCAGACAAGCCATTTGAAATACCCTTAACTTATTTCACAGCCAATAAGTCATTGAAATAATGTGTATTTTTTAGAGAAATCTTCTTCTATAATTAGGCAGAAAATCTCACCTGCCATAGTTTTCAAAACAGCATAATTTCACACTTCTCAATGCTTAATCTGTTGTATTACACAACCTTTGAGTATTTAGCTTTATCAATGACATGTACTTTAAAAATGTTTTAGAGATCCTACCAGTCTTTGAAAACATCCTTGTTCCTGGTTTCAGTTCCAGTTTTGTGTATATTTTCTGCCTTGCACCTGAGTATTCCTACAATTGATGGATGGCCTTGGGAATCTAATTCTGGTATTGATAGTTTTTGCTGATTGTCTCCACTTGTAGCTGATTTCTTCATTATTGTGTAAATTTAGATCATGAGCTCATGTTTAGCTAAACAGCTGACCTTGTAAGACGCTTAGGTGTGAACGCTCGTAAGCTTCAGCAGAAAGTCGGCAAAGATTTATTTGTGTCCCTCCAATGAGTTGCCCGGGAGAACCCCGTTTTCTACAAGTGTTGGTCCAATACTCCCTCAAGAGGCAGGGGACTCTGACAGGGCTGCTTGGTGGCCCCCGATCTGGGGCAGGGGGCAGTGGGCGGCCTGTGGCCCAGGCAGAAGCCTCTCTGCATGTGTCCCAGGGACCCATCTGCCTGCGAACTTCGGTCACCTGGCAGGAAGATATGTTGCCCAGACCTATGGTTAGCTGAGCAGCGAGGTGTACTGTGCGGACAGGTTCCACACACACTTCAAGTAAGAGGTCGGCCTGAGTGGAAAGGTGAGAGTTTGGGCAGCTGTGCAGACAAAGAAGGCGCCCTTTGGCCTGGGCCTAAATGCTTGTGACACCCCACTGGACCTGCCGGGCTCTGAAGGCCCTGCCCTGGGCCCCCTGCTCCCCTGCCCTTTGTTCAGTCACAGCAGAGATGGCCACACCCACTCCCTCAGTGAGGGCAGTGTTCCAACCTCCCTCAGCCCCGCCCCCTCTCCGCAGGTTACCATGGACTACAGATGCTGCATTCTGAGGCCAGGGCGTTCCAAGAATGCCAAGGGCAGACATGATGACCTTAAATGATTTCCTTTGTGTCAGGTTTGGTAAACTTTAGGAGCTAGGAAATGGTCCACTTTACAGAAATGTTCAAATTTACTGGCATTTCATATATTCTCTGCTATAACATTGTCCTGATTCTTTCTGTATATTCTTTACTTATGTTTTTGTTTTCCTTAATCAAAGTGTGTCTTTTCAATCTTTTCAAAGAAGATTCTTTGGACTTACTAAATCACCTCAATTTTATACGTTTGCTGTTGTATTAAGTTCTGCTCATATCTTTATTTATCTTTTTTCTATGTTCTCAGGGTTTATTGTTTTGATCTTCTGATGTCAATTAAAACACTTGGTTATTCATTTTAATAAATATTTTACTTATAAAGATTTGAACTTTTGAAGATTCCAGCTTACTTGTAAGTTTCTAAGGGTCAGGTCCTCTCCATTGTTGCTGGCCTAAGGTTTAGTTCACCATATAGCAATGTATATATTGACCTCTTTTCCCCTCGACTTTCTGTGATTCCCTACATCTCACCTTTCTTTGCAGACAAGCCATTTGAAATACCCTTAACTTATTTCACAGCCAATAAGTCATTGAAATAATGTGTATTTTTTAGAGAAATCTTCTTCTATAATTAGGCAGAAAATCTCACCTGCCATAGTTTTCAAAACAGCATAATTTCACACTTCTCAATGCTTAATCTGTTGTATTACACAACATTTGAGTATTTAGCTTTATCAATGACATGTACTTTAAAAATGTTTTAGAGATCCTACCAGTCTTTGAAAACATCCTTGTTCCTGGTTTCAGTTCCAGTTTTATGTATATTTTCTGCCTTGCACCTGACTATTCCTACAATTGATGGATGGCCTTGGGAATCTAATTTTGGTATTGATAGTTTTTGCTGATTGTCTCCCCTTGTAGCTGATTTCTTCATTATTGTGTAAATTTAGATCATGAGCTGATGTTTAGCTAATCAGCTGACCTTGTAAGACGCTTAGGTGTGAACGCTCGTAAGCTTCAGCAGAAAGTCGGCAAAGATTTATTTGTGTCCCTCCAATGAGTTGCCCGCGAGAACCCCGTTTTCTACAAGTGTTGGTCCAATACTCCCTCAATAGGCAGGGGACTCCGACAGGGCTGCTTGGCGGCCCCCGATCTGGGGCAGGGGCAGTGGGCGGCCTGTGGCCCAGGCAGATGCCTCTCTGCATGTGTCCCAGGGACCCATCTGCCTGCGAACTTCGGTCACCTGGCAGGAAGCTATGATGCCCAGACCTATGGTTAGCTGAGCAGCGAGGTGTACTGTGCGGACAGGTTCCACACACACTTCAAGTAAGAGGTCGGCCTGAGTGGAAAGGTGAGAGTTTGGGCAGCTGTGCAGACAAAGAAGGCGCCCTTTGGCCTGGGCCTAAATGCTTGTGACACCCCACTGGACCTGCCGGGCTCTGAGGGCCCTGCCCTGGGCCCCCTGCTCCCCTGCCCTTTGTTCAGTCACAGCAGAGATGGCCACACCCACTCCCTCAGTGAGGGCAGTGTTCCAACCTCCCTCAGCCCCGCCCCCTCTCTGCAGGTTACCATGGACTACAGATGCTGCATTCTGAGGCCAGGGCGTTCCGAGAATGCCAAGGGCAGACATGATGACCTTAAATGATTTCCTCTTGTGTCAGGTTTGGTAAACTTTAGGAGCTAGGAAATGGTCCACTTTACAGAAATGTTCAAATTTACTGGCATTTCTTATATTCTCTGCTATAACATTGTCCTGATTCTTTCTGTATATTCTTTCCTTATGTTTTTGTTTTCCTTAATCAAAGTGTGTCTTTTCAATCTTTTCAAAGAAGATTCTTTGGACTTACTAAATCACCTCAATTTTATACGTTTTCTGTTGTATTAAGTTCTGCTCATATCTTTATTTATCTTTTTTCTATGTTCTCAGGGTTTATTGTTTTGATCTTCTGATGTCAATTAAAACACTTGGTTATTCATTTTAATAAATATTTTACTTATAAAGATTTGAACTTTTGAAGATTCCAGCTTACCTGTAAGTTTCTAAGGGTCAGGTCCTCTCCATTGTTGCTGGCCTAAGGTTTAGTTCACCATATAGCAATGTATATATAGACCTATTTTCCCCTCGACTTTCTGTGATTCCCTACATCTCACCTTTCTTTGCAGACAAGCCATTTGAAATACCCTTAACTTATTTCACAGCCAATAAGTCATTGAAATAATGTATATTTTTTAGAGAAATCTTCTTATATAATTAGGCAGAAAATCTCAACTGCCATAGTTCTCAAAACAGCATAATTTCACATTTCTCAATGCTTAATCTGTTGTATTACACAACCTTTGAGTATTTAGCTTTATCAATGACATGTACTTTAAAAATGTTTTAGAGATCCTACCAGTCTTTGAAAACATCCTTGTTCCTGGTTTCAGTTCCAGTTTTATGTATATTTTCTGCCTTGCACCTGACTATTCCTACAATTGATGGATGGCCTTGGGAATCTAATTCTGGTATTGATAGTTTTTGCTGATTGTCTCCCATTGTAGCTGATTTCTTCATTATTGTGTAAATTTAGATCATGAGCTCATGTTTAGCTAAACAGCTGACCTTGTAAGACGCTTAGGTGTGAACGCTCGTAAGCTTCAGCAGAAAGTAGGCAAAGATTTATTTGTGTCCCTCCAATGAGTTGCCCGCGAGAACCCCGTTTTCTACAAGTGTTGGTCCAATACTCCCTCAATAGGCAGGGGACTCCGACAGGGCTGCTTGGCGGCCCCCGATCTGGGGCAGGGGCAGTGGGCGAACTGTGGCCCAGGCAGAAGCCTCTCTGCATGTGTCCCAGGGACCCATCTGCCTGCGAACTTCGGTCACCTGGCAGGAAGATATGATGCCCAGACCTATGGTTAGCTGAGCAGCGAGGTGTACTGTGCGGACAGGTTCCACACACACTTCAAGTAAGAGGTCGGCCTGAGTGGAAAGGTGGGAGTTTGGGCAGCTGTGCAGACAAAGAAGGCGCCCTTTGGCCTGGGCCTAAATGCTTGTGACACCCCACTGGACCTGCCGGGCTCTGAGGGCCCAGCCCTGTGCCCCCTGCTCCCCTGCCCTTTGTTCAGTCACAGCAGAGATGGCCACACCCACTCCCTCAGTGAGGGCAGTGTTCCAACCTCCCTCAGCCCCGCCCCCTCTCCGCAGGTTACCATGGACTACAGATGCTGCATTCTGAGGCCAGGGCGTTCCGAGAATGCCAAGGGCAGACATGATGACCTTAAATGATTTCCTCTTGTGTCAGGTTTGGTAAACTTTAGGAGCTAGGAAATGGTCCACTTTACAGAAATGTTCAAATTTACTGGCATTTCATATATTCTCTGCTATAACATTGTCCTGATTCTTTCTGTATATTCTTTACTTATGTTTTTGTTTTCCTTAATCAAAGTGTGTCTTTTCAATCTTTTCAAAGAAGATTCTTTGGACTTACTAAATCACCTCAATTTTATACGTTTTCTGTTGTATTAAGTTCTGCTCATATCTTTATTTATCTTTTTTCTATGTTCTCAGGGTTTATTGTTTTGATCTTCTGATGTCAATTAAAACACTTGGTTATTCATTTTAATAAATATTTTACTTATAAAGATTTGAACTTTTGAAGAATCCAGCTTACTTGTAAGTTTCTAAGGGTCAGGTCCTCTCCATTGTTGCTGGACTAAGGTTTAGTTCACCATATAGCAATGTATATATTGACCTATTTTCCCCTCGACTTTCTGTGATTCCCTACATCTCACCTTTCTTGGCAGACAAGCCATTTGAAATACCCTTAACTTATTTCACAGCCAATAAGTCATTGAAATAATGTGTATTTTTCAGAGAAATCTTCTTCTATAATTAGGCAGAAAATCTCACCTGCCATAGTTTTCAAAACAGCATAATTTCACACTTCTCAAAGCTTAATCTGTTGTATTACACAACCTTTGAGTATTTAGCTTTATCAATGACATGTACTTTAAAAATGTTTTAGAGATCCTACCAGTCTTTGAAAACATCCTTGTTCCTGGTTTCAGTTCCAGTTTTATGTATATTTTCTGCCTTGCACCTGACTATTCCTACAATTGATGGATGGCCTTGGGAATCTAATTCTGGTATTGATAGTTTTTGCTGATTGTCTCCCCTTGTAGCTGATTTCTTCATTATTGTGTAAATTTAGATCATGAGCTCATGTTTAGCTAAACAGCTGACCTTGTAAGATGCTTAGGTGTGAAAACTCGTAAGCTTCAGCAGAAAGTCGGCAAAGATTTATTTGTGTCCCTCCAATGAGTTGCCCGCGAGAACCCCGTTTTCTACAAGTGTTGGTCCAATACTCCCTCAAGAGGCAGGGGACTCCGACAGGGCTGCTTGGCGGCCCCCGATCTGGGGCAGGGGCAGTGGGCGACCTGTGGCCCAGGCAGAAGCCTCTCTGCATGTGTCCCAGGGACCCATCTGCCTGCGAACTTCGGTCACCTGGCAGGAAGATATGATGCCCAGACCTATGGTTAGCTGAGCAGCGAGGTGTACTGTGCGGACAGGTTCCACACACACTTCAAGTAAGAGGTCGGCCTGATTGGAAAGGTGAGAGTTTGGGCAGCTGTGCAGACAAAGAAGGCGCCCTTTGGCCTGGGCCTAAATGCTTGTGACACCCCACTGGTCCTGCCGGGCTCTGAGGGCCCTGCCCTGGGCCCCCTGCTCCCCTGCCCTTTGTTCAGTCACAGCAGAGATGGCCACACCCACTCCCTCAGTGAGGGCAGTGTTCCAACCTCCCTCAGCCCCGCCCCCTCTCCGCAGGTTACCATGGACTACAGAGGCTGCATTCTGAGGCCAGGGCGTTCCAAGAATGCCAAGGGCAGACATGATGACCTTAAATGATTTCCTCTTGTGTCAGGTTTGGTAAACTTTAGGAGCTAGGAAATGGTCCACTTTACAGAAATGTTCAAATTTACTGGCATTTCATATATTCTCTGCTATAACATTGTCCTGATTCTTTCTGTATATTCTTTCCTTATGTTTTTGTTTTCCTTAATCAAAGTGTGTCTTTTCAATCTTTTCAAAGAAGATTCTTTGGACTTACTAAATCACCTCAATTTTATACGTTTTGTGGTGTATTAAGTTCTGCTCATATCTTTATTTATCTTTTTTCTATGTTCTCAGGGTTTATTGTTTTGATCTTCTGATGTCAATTAAAACACTTGGTTATTCATTTTAATAAATATTTTACTTATAAAGATTTGAACTTTTGAAGATTCCAGCTTACTTGTAAGTTTCTAAGGGTCAGGTCCTCTCCATTGTTGCTGGCCTAAGGTTTAGTTCACCATATAGCAATGTATATATTGACCTATTTTCCCCTCGACTTTCTGTGATTCCCTACATCTCACCTTTCTTTGCAGACAAGCCATTTGAAATACCCTTAACTTATTTCACAGCCAATAAGTCATTGAAATAATGTGTATTTTTTAGAGAAATCTTCTTCTATAATTAGGCAGAAAATCTCACCTGCCATAGTTTTCAAAACAGCATAATTTCACTCTTCTCAATGCTTAATCTGTTGTATTACACAACCTTTGAGTATTTAGCTTTATCAATGACATGTACTTTAAAAATGTTTTAGAGATCCTACCAGTCTTTGAAAACATCCTTGTTCCTGGTTTCAGTTCCAGTTTTATGTATATTTTCTGCCTTGCACCTGACTATTCCTACAATTGATGGATGGCCTTGGGAATCTAATTCTGGTATTGATAGTTTTTGCTGATTGTCTCCCCTTGTAGCTGATTTCTTCATTATTGTGTAAATTTAGATCATGAGCTCATGTTTAGCTAAACAGCTGACCTTGTAAGACGCTTAGGTGTGAATGCTCGTAAGCTTCAGCAGAAAGTCGGCAAAGATTTATTTGTGTCCCTCCAATGAGTTGCCCGCGAGAACCCCGTTTTCTAGAAGTGTTGGTCCAATACTCCCTCAATAGGCAGGGGACTCCGACAGGGCTGCTTGGCGGCCCCCGATCTGGGGCAGGGGCAGTGGGCAGCCTGTGGCCCAGGCAGAAGCCTCTCTGCATGTGTCCCAGGGACCCATCTGCCTGCGAACTTCGGTCACCTGGCAGGAAGCTATGATGCCCAGACCTATGGTTAGCTGAGCAGCGAGGTGTACTGTGCGGACAGGTTCCACACACACTTCAAGTAAGAGGTCGGCCTGAGTGGAAAGGTGAGAGTTTGGGCAGCTGTGCAGACAAAGAAGGCGCCCTTTGGCCTGGGCCTAAATGCTTGTGACACCCCACTGGACCTGCCGGGCTCTGAGGGCCCTGCCCTGGGCCCCCTGCTCCCCTGCCCTTTGTTCAGTCACAGCAGAGATGGCCACACCCACTCCCTCTGTGAGGGCAGTGTTCCAACCTCCCTCAGCCCCGCCCCCTCTCCGCAGGTTACCATGGACTACAGATGCTGCATTCTGAGGCCAGGGCGTTCCGAGAATGCCAAGGGCAGACATGATGACCTTAAATGATTTCCTCTTGTGTCAGGTTTGATAAACTTTAGGAGCTAGGAAATGGTCCACTTTACAGAAATGTTCAAATTTACTGGCATTTCTTATATTCTCTGCTATAACATTGTCCTGATTCTTTCTGTATATTCTTTACTTATGTTTTTGTTTTCCTTAATCAAAGTGTGTCTTTTCAATCTTTTCAAAGAAGATTCTTTGGACTTACTAAATCACCTCAATTTTATACGTTTTCTGTTGTATTAAGTTCTGCTCATATCTTTATTTATCTTTTTTCTATGTTCTCAGGGTTTATTGTTTTGATCTTCTGATGTCAATTAAAACACTTGGTTATTCATTTTAATAAATATTTTACTTATAAAGATTTGAACTTTTGAAGATTCCAGCTTACTTGTAAGTTTCTAAGGGTCAGGTCCTCTCCATTGTTGCTGGCCTAAGGTTTAGTTCACCATATAGCAATGTAAATATTGACCTCTTTTCCCCTCGACTTTCTGTGATTCCCTACATCTCACCTTTCTTTGCAGACAAGCCATTTGAAATACCCTTAACTTATTTCACAGCCAATAAGTCATTGAAATAATGTGTATTTTTTAGAGAAATCTTCTTCTATAATTAGGCAGAAAATCTCACCTGCCATAGTTTTCAAAACAGCATAATTTCACTCTTCTCAATGCTTAATCTGTTGTCTTACACAACCTTTGAGTATTTAGCTTTATCAATGACATGTACTTTAAAAATGTTTTAGAGATCCTACCAGTCTTTGAAAACATCCTTGTTCCTGGTTTCAGTTCCAGTTTTATGTATATTTTCTGCCTTGCACCTGACTATTCCTACAATTGATGGATGGCCTTGGGAATCTAATTCTGGTATTGATAGTTTTTGCTGATTGTCTCCCCTTGTAGCTGATTTCTTCATTATTGTGTAAATTTAGATCATGAGCTCATGTTTAGCTAAACAGCTGACCTTGTAAGACGCTTAGGTGTGAACGCTCGTAAGCTTCAGCAGAAAGTCGGCAAAGATTTATTTGTGTCCCTCCAATGAGTTGCCCGCGAGAACCCCGTTTTCTACAAGTGTTGGTCCAATACTCCCTCAAGAGGCAGGGGACTCCGACAGGGCTGCTTGGCGGCCCCCGATCTGGGGCAGGGGCAGTGGGCGGCCTGTGGCCCAGGCAGAAGCCTCTCTGCATGTGTCCCAGGGACCCATCTGCCTGCGAACTTCGGTCACCTGGCAGGAAGCTATGATGCCCAGACCTATGGTTAGCTGAGCAGCGAGGTGTACTGTGCGGACAGGTTCCACACACACTTCAAGTAAGAGGTCGGCCTGAGTGGAAAGGTGAGAGTTTGGGCAGCTGTGCAGACAAAGAAGGCGCCCTTTGGCCTGGGCCTAAATGCTTGTGACACCCCACTGGACCTGCCGGGCTCTGAGGGCCCTGCCCTGGGCCCCCTGCTCCCCTGGCCTTTGTTCAGTCACAGCAGAGATGGCCACACCCACTCCCTCAGTGAGGGCAGTGTTCCAACCTCCCTCAGCCCCGCCCCCTCTCCGCAGGTTACCATGGACTACAGATGCTGCATTCTGAGGCCAGGGCGTTCCGAGAATGCCAAGGGCAGACATGATGACCTTAAATGATTTCCTCTTGTGTCAGGTTTGGTAAACTTTAGGAGCTAGGAAATGGTCCACTTTACAGAAATGTTCAAATTTACTGGCATTTCATATATTCTCTGCTATAACATTGTCCTGATTCTTTCTGTATATTCTTTACTTATGTTTTTGTTTTCCTTAATCAAAGTGTGTCTTTTCAATCTTTTCAAAGAAGATTCTTTGGACTTACTAAATCACCTCAATTTTATACGTTTTCTGTTGTATTAAGTTCTGCTCATATCTTTATTTATCTTTTTTCTATGTTCTCAGGGTTTATTGTTTTGATCTTCTGATGTCAATTAAAACACTTGGTTATTCATTTTAATAAATATTTTACTTATAAAGATTTGAACTTCTGAAGATTCCAGCTTACTTGTAAGTTTCTAAGGGTCAGGTCCTCTCCATTGTTGCTGGCCTAAGGTTTAGTTCACCATATAGCAATGTATATATTGACTTCTTTTCCCCTCGACTTTCTGTGATTCCCTACATCTCACCTTTCTTTGCAGACAAGCCATTTGAAATACCCTTAACTTATTTCACAGCCAATAAGTCATTGAAATAATGTGTATTTTTTAGAGAAATCTTCTTCTATAATTAGGCAGAAAATCTCACCTGCCATAGTTTTCAAAACAGCATAATTTCACTCTTCTCAATGCTTAATCTGTTGTATTACACAACATTTGAGTATTTAGCTTTATCAATGACATGTACTTTAAAAAGGTTTTAGAGATCCTACCAGTCTTTGAAAACATCCTTGTTCCTGGTTTCAGTTCCAGTTTTATGTATATTTTCTGCCTTGCACCTGACTATTCCTACAATTGATGGATGGCCTTGGGAATCTAATTCTGGTATTGATAGTTTTTGCTGATTGTCTCCCCTTGTAGCTGATTTCTTCATTATTGTGTAAATTTAGATCATGAGCTCATGTTTAGCTAAACAGCTGACCTTGTAAGACGCTTAGGTGTGAACGCTCGTAAGCTTCAGCAGAAAGTCGGCAAAGATTTATTTGTGTCCCTCCAATGAGTTGCCCGCGAGAACCCCGTTTTCTACAAGTGTTGGTCCAATACTCCCTCAAGAGGCAGGGGACTCCGACAGGGCTGCTTGGCGGCCCCCGATCTGGGGCAGGGGCAGTGGGCGGCCTGTGGCCCAGGCAGAAGCCTCTCTGCATGTGTCCCAGGGACCCATCTGCCTGCGAACTTCGGTCACCTGGCAGGAAGCTATGATGCCCAGACCTATGGTTAGCTGAGCAGCGAGGTGTACTGTGCGGACAGGTTCCACACACACTTCAAGTAAGAGGTCGGCCTGAGTGGAAAGGTGAGAGTTTGGGCAGCTGTGCAGACAAAGAAGGCGCCCTTTGGCCTGGGCCTAAATGCTTGTGACACCCCACTGGACCTGCCGGGCTCTGAGGGCCCTGCCCTGGGCCCCCTGCTCCCCTGGCCTTTGTTCAGTCACAGCAGAGATGGCCACACCCACTCCCTCAGTGAGGGCAGTGTTCCAACCTCCCTCAGCCCCGCCCCCTCTCCGCAGGTTACCATGGACTACAGATGCTGCATTCTGAGGCCAGGGCGTTCCGAGAATGCCAAGGGCAGACATGATGACCTTAAATGATTTCCTCTTGTGTCAGGTTTGGTAAACTTTAGGAGCTAGGAAATGGTCCACTTTACAGAAATGTTCAAATTTACTGGCATTTCATATATTCTCTGCTATAACATTGTCCTGATTCTTTCTGTATATTCTTTACTTATGTTTTTGTTTTCCTTAATCAAAGTGTGTCTTTTCAATCTTTTCAAAGAAGATTCTTTGGACTTACTAAATCACCTCAATTTTATACGTTTTCTGTTGTATTAAGTTCTGCTCATATCTTTATTTATCTTTTTTCTATGTTCTCAGGGTTTATTGTTTTGATCTTCTGATGTCAATTAAAACACTTGGTTATTCATTTTAATAAATATTTTACTTATAAAGATTTGAACTTTTGAAGATTCCAGCTTACTTGTAAGTTTCTAAGGGTCAGGTCCTCTCCATTGTTGCTGGCCTAAGGTTTAGTTCACCATATAGCAATGTAAATATTGACCTATTTTCCCCTCGACTTTCTGTGATTCCCTACATCTCACCTTTCTTTGCAGACAAGCCATTTGAAATACCCTTAACTTATTTCACAGCCAATAAGTCATTGAAATAATGTGTATTTTTTAGAGAAATCTTCTTCTATAATTAGGCAGAAAATCTCACCTGCCATAGTTTTCAAAACAGCATAATTTCACACTTCTCAATGCTTAATCTGTTGTATTACACAACCTTTGAGTATTTAGCTTTATCAATGACATGTACTTTAAAAATGTTTTAGAGATCCTACCAGTCTTTGAAAACATCCTTGTTCCTTGTTTCAGTTCCAGTTTTGTGTATATTTTCTGCCTTGCACCTGAGTATTCCTACAATTGATGGATGGCCTTGGGAATCTAATTCTGGTATTGATAGTTTTTGCTGATTGTCTCCCCTTGTAGCTGATTTCTTCAGTATTGTGTAAATTTAGATCATGAGCTCATGTTTAGCTAAATAGCTGACCTTGTAAGACGCTTAGGTGTGAACGCTCGTAAGCTTCAGCAGAAAGTCGGCAAAGATTTATTTGTGTCCCTCCAATGAGTTGCCCGGTAGAACCCCGATTTCTACAAGTGTTGGTCCAATACTCCCTCAAGGGGCAGGGGACTCCGACAGGGCTGCTTGGCGGCCCCCGATCTGGGGCAGGGGCAGTGGGCGGCCTGTGGCCCAGGCAGAAGCCTCTCTGCATGTGTCCCAGGGACCCATCTGCCTGCGAACTTCGGTCACCTGGCAGGAAGCTATGATGCCCAGACCTATGGTTAGCTGAGCAGCGAGGTATACTGTGCGGACAGGTTCCACACACACTTCAATACGAGGTCGGCCTGAGTGGAAAGGTGAGAGTTTGGGCAGCTGTGCAGACAAAGAAGGCGCCCTTTGGCCTGGGCCTAAATGCATGTGACACCCCACTGGACCTGCCGGGCTCTGAGGGCCCTGCCCTGGGCCCCCTGCTCCCCTGCCCTTTGTTCAGTCACAGCAGAGATGGCCACACCCACTCCCTCAGTGAGGGCAGTGTTCCAACCTCCCTCAGCCCCGCCCCCTCTCCGCAGGTTACCATGGACTACAGATGCTGCATTCTGAGGCCAGGGCGTTCCGAGAATGCCAAGGGCAGACATGATGACCTTAAATGATTTCCTCTTGTGTCAGGTTTGGTAAACTTTAGGAGCTAGGAAATGGTCCACTTTACAGAAATGTTCAAATTTACTGGCATTTCATATATTCTCTGCTATAACATTGTCCTGATTCTTTCTGTATATTCTTTACTTATGTTTTTGTTTTCCTTAATCAAAGTGTGTCTTTTCAATCTTTTCAAAGAAGATTCTTTGGACTTACTAAATCACCTCAATTTTATACGTTTTCTGTTGTATTAAGTTCTGCTCATATCTTTATTTATCTTTTTTCTATGTTCTCAGGGTTTATTGTTTTGATCTTCTGATGTCAATTAAAACACTTGGTTATTCATTTTAATAAATATTTTACTTATAAAGTTTGGAACTTTTGAAGATTCCAGCTTACTTGTAAGTTTCTAAGGGTCAGGTCCTCTCCATTGTTGCTGGCCTAAGGTTTAGTTCACCATATAGCAATGTATATATTGACCTCTTTTCCCCTCGACTTTCTGTGATTCCCTACATCTCACCTTTCTTTGCAGACAAGCCATTTGAAATACCCTTAACTTATTTCACAGCCAATAAGTCATTGAAATAATGTGTATTTTTTAGAGAAATCTTCTTCTATAATTAGGCAGAAAATCTCACCTGCCATAGTTTTCAAAACAGCATAATTTCACTCTTCTCAATGCTTAATCTGTTGTATTACACAACCTTTGAGTATTTAGCTTTATCAATGACATGTACTTTAAAAATGTTTTAGAGATCCTACCAGTCTTTGAAAACATCCTTGTTCCTGGTTTCAGTTCCAGTTTTGTGTATATTTTCTGCCTTGCACCTGACTATTCCTACAATTGATGGATGGCCTTGGGAATCTAATTCTGGTATTGATAGTTTTTGCTGATTGTCTCCCCTTGTAGCTGATTTCTTCATTATTGTGTAAATTTAGATCATGAGCTCATGTTTAGCTAAACAGCTGACCTTGTAAGACGCTTAGGTGTGAACGCTCGTAAGCTTCAGCAGAAAGTCGGCAAAGATTTATTTGTGTCCCTCCAATGAGTTGCCCGCGAGAACCCCGTTTTCTACAAGTGTTGGTCCAATACTCCCTCAAGAGGCAGGGGACTCCGACAGGGCTGCTTGGCGGCCCCCGATCTGGGGCAGGGGCAGTGGGCGGCCTGTGGCCCAGGCAGAAGCCTCTCTGCATGTGTCCCAGGGACCCATCTGCCTGCGAACTTCGGTCACCTGGCAGGAAGCTATGATGCCCAGACCTATGGTTAGCTGAGCAGCGAGGTGTACTGTGCGGACAGGTTCCACACACACTTCAAGTAAGAGGTCGGCCTGAGTGGAAAGGTGAGAGTTTGGGCAGCTGTGCAGACAAAGAAGGCGCCCTTTGGCCTGGGCCTAAATGCTTGTGACACCCCACTGGACCTGCCGGGCTCTGAGGGCCCTGCCCTGGGCCCCCTGCTCCCCTGCCCTTTGTTCAGTCACAGCAGAGATGGCCACACCCACTCCCTCAGTGAGGGCAGTGCTCCAACCTCCCTCAGCCCCGCCCCCTCTCCGCAGGTTACCATGGACTACAGATGCTGCATTCTGAGGCCAGGGTGTTCCGAGAATGCCAAGGGCCGACATGATGACCTTAAATGATTTCCTTTGTGTCAGGTTTGGTAAACTTTAGGAGCTAGGAAATGGTCCACTTTACAGAAATGTTCAAATTTACTGGCATTTCATATATTCTCTGCTATAACATTGTCCTCATTCTTTCTGTATATTCTTTACTTATGTTTTTGTTTTCCTTAATCAAAGTGTGTCTTTTCAATCTTTTCAAAGAAGATTCTTTGGACTTACTAAATCACCTCAATTTTATACGTTTTCTGTTGTATTAAGTTCTGCTCATATCTTTATTTATCTTTTTTCTATGTTCTCAGGGTTTATTGTTTTGATCTTCTGATGTCAATTAAAACACTTGGTTATTCATTTTAATAAATATTTTACTTATAAAGATTTGAACTTTTGAAGATTCCAGCTTACTTGTAAGTTTCTAAGGGTCAGGTCCTCTCCATTGTTGCTGGCCTAAGGTTTAGTTCACCATATAGCAATGTATATATTGACCTATTTTCCCCTCGACTTTCTGTGATTCCCTACATCTCACCTTTCTTTGCAGACAAGCCATTTGAAATACCCTTAACTTATTTCACAGCCAATAAGTCATTGAAATAATGTGTATTTTTTAGAGAAATCTTCTTCTATAATTAGGCAGAAAATCTCACCTGCCATAGTTTTCAAAACAGCATAATTTCACACTTCTCAATGCTTAATCTGTTGTATTACACAACCTTTGAGTATTTAGCTTTATCAATGACATGTACTTTAAAAATGTTTTAGAGATCCTACCAGTCTTTGAAAACATCCTTGTTCCTGGTTTCAGTTCCAGTTTTGTGTATATTTTCTGCCTTGCACCTGAGTATTCCTACAATTGATGGATGGCCTTGGGAATCTAATTCTGGTATTGATAGTTTTTGCTGATTGTCTCCACTTGTAGCTGATTTCTTCATTATTGTGTAAATTTAGATCATGAGCTCATGTTTAGCTAAACAGCTGACCTTGTAAGACGCTTAGGTGTGAACGCTCGTAAGCTTCAGCAGAAAGTCGGCAAAGATTTATTTGTGTCCCTCCAATGAGTTGCCCGCGAGAACCCCGTTTTCTACAAGTGTTGGTCCAATACTCCCTCAAGAGGCAGGGGATTCTGACAGGGCTGCTTGGTGGCCCCCGATCTGGGGCAGGGGCAGTGGGCGGCCTGTGGCCCAGGCAGAAGCCTCTCTGCATGTGTCCCAGGGACCCATCTGCCTGCGAACTTCGGTCACCTGGCAGGAAGATATGATGCCCAGACCTATGGTTAGCTGAGCAGCGAGGTGTACTGTGCGGACAGGTTCCACACACACTTCAAGTAAGAGGTCGGCCTGAGTGGAAAGGTGAGAGTTTGGGCAGCTGTGCAGACAAAGAAGGCGCCCTTTGGCCTGGGCCTAAATGCTTGTGACACCCCACTGGACCTGCCGGGCTCTGAGGGCCCTGCCCTGGGCCCCCTGCTCCCCTGCCCTTTGTTCAGTCACAGCAGAGATGGCCACACCCACTCCCTCAGTGAGGGCAGTGTTCCAACCTCCCTCAGCCCCGCCCCCTCTCCGCAGGTTACCATGGACTACAGATGCTGCATTCTGAGGCCAGGGCATTCCGAGAATGCCAAGGGCAGACATGATGACCTTAAATGATTTCCTCTTGTGTCAGGTTTGGTAAACTTTAGGAGCTAGGAAATGGTCCACTTTACAGAAATGTTCAAATTTACTGGCATTTCTTATATTCTCTGCTATAACATTGTCCTGATTCTTTCTGTATATTCTTTCCTTATGTTTTTGTTTTCCTTAATCAAAGTGTGTCTTTTCAATCTTTTCAAAGAAGATTCTTTGGACTTACTAAATCACCTCAATTTTATACGTTTTCTGTTGTATTAAGTTCTGCTCATATCTTTATTTATCTTTTTTCTATGTTCTCAGGGTTTATTGTTTTGATCTTCTGATGTCAATTAAAACACTTGGTTATTCATTTTAATAAATATTTTACTTATAAAGATTTGAACTTTTGAAGATTCCAGCTTACTTGTAAGTTTCTAAGGGTCAGGTCCTCTCCATTGTTGCTGGCCTAAGGTTTAGTTCACCATATAGCAATGTAAATATTGACCTATTTTCCCCTCGACTTTCTGTGATTCCCTACATCTCACCTTTCTTTGCAGACAAGCCATTTGAAATACCCTTAACTTATTTCACAGCCAATAAGTCATTGAAATAATGTGTATTTTTTAGAGAAATCTTCTTCTATAATTAGGCAGAAAATCTCACCTGCCATAGTTTTCAAAACAGCATAATTTCACACTTCTCAATGCTTAATCTGTTGTATTACACAACCTTTGAGTATTTAGCTTTATCAATGTCATGTACTTTAAAAATGTTTTAGAGATCCTACCAGTCTTTGAAAACATCCTTGTTCCTGGTTTCAGTTCCAGTTTTGTGTATATTTTCTGCCTTGCACCTGAGTATTCCTACAATTGATGGATGGCCTTGGGAATCTAATTCTGGTATTGATAGTTTTTGCTGATTGTCTCCCCTTGTAGCTGATTTCTTCAGTATTGTGTAAATTTAGATCATGAGCTCATGTTTAGCTAAATAGCTGACCTTGTAAGACGCTTAGGTGTGAACGCTCGTAAGCTTCAGCAGAAAGTCGGCAAAGATTTATTTGTGTCCCTCCAATGAGTTGCCCGGTAGAACCCCGATTTCTACAAGTGTTGGTCCAATACTCCCTCAAGGGGCAGGGGACTCCGACAGGGCTGCTTGGCGGCCCCCGACCTGGGGCAGGGGCAGTGGGCGGCCTGTGGCCCAGGCAGAAGCCTCTCTGCATGTGTCCCAGGGACCCATCTGCCTGCGAACTTCGGTCACCTGGCAGGAAGATATGATGCCCAGACCTATGGTTAGCTGAGCAGCGAGGTATACTGTGCGGACAGGTTCCACACACACTTCAAGTACGAGGTCGGCCTGAGTGGAAAGGTGAGAGTTTGGGCAGCTGTGCAGACAAAGAAGGCGCCCTTTGGCCTGGGCCTAAATGCTTGTGACACCCCACTGGACCTGCCGGGCTCTGAGGGCCCTGCCCTGGGCCCCCTGCTCCCCTGCCCTTTGTTCAGTCACAGCAGAGATGGCCACACCCACTCCCTCAGTGAGGGCAGTGTTCCAACCTCCCTCAGCCCCGCCCCCTCTCCGCAGGTTACCATGGACTACAGATGCTGCATTCTGAGGCCAGGGCGTTCCGAGAATGCCAAGGGCAGACATGATGACCTTAAATGATTTCCTCTTGTGTCAGGTTTGGTAAAGTTTAGGAGCTAGGAAATGGTCCACTTTACAGAAATGTTCAAATTTACTGGCATTTCATATATTCTCTGCTATAACATTGTCCTGATTCTTTCTGTATATTCTTTACTTATGTTTTTGTTTTCCTTAATCAAAGTGTGTCTTTTCAATCTTTTCAAAGAAGATTCTTTGGACTTACTAAATCACCTCAATTTTATACGTTTTCTGTTGTATTAAGTTCTGCTCATATCTTTATTTATCTTTTTTCTATGTTCTCAGGGTTTATTGTTTTGATCTTCTGATGTCAATTAAAACACTTGGTTATTCATTTTAATAAATATTTTACTTATAAAGTTTGGAACTTTTGAAGATTCCAGCTTACTTGTAAGTTTCTAAGGGTCAGGTCCTCTCCATTGTTGCTGGCCTAAGGTTTAGTTCACCATATAGCAATGTATATATTGACCTCTTTTCCCCTCGACTTTCTGTGATTCCCTACATCTCACCTTTCTTTGCAGACAAGCCATTTGAAATACCCTTAACTTATTTCACAGCCAATAAGTCATTGAAATAATGTGTATTTTTTAGAGAAATCTTCTTCTATAATTAGGCAGAAAATCTCACCTGCCATAGTTTTCAAAACAGCATAATTTCACTCTTCTCAATGCTTAATCTGTTGTATTACACAACCTTTGAGTATTTAGCTTTATCAATGACATGTACTTTAAAAATGTTTTAGAGGTCCTACCAGTCTTTGAAAACATCCTTGTTCCTGGTTTCAGTTCCAGTTTTGTGTATATTTTCTGCCTTGCACCTGACTATTCCTACAATTGATGGATGGCCTTGGGAATCTAATTCTGGTATTGATAGTTTTTGCTGATTGTCTCCCCTTGTAGCTGATTTCTTCATTATTGTGTAAATTTAGATCATGAGCTCATGTTTAGCTAAACAGCTGACCTTGTAAGACGCTTAGGTGTGAACGCTCGTAAGCTTCAGCAGAAAGTCGGCAAAGATTTATTTGTGTCCCTCCAATGAGTTGCCCGCGAGAACCCCGTTTTCTACAAGTGTTGGTCCAATACTCCCTCAAGAGGCAGGGGACTCCGACAGGGCTGCTCGGCGGCCCCCGATCTGGGGCAGGGGCAGTGGGCGGCCTGTGGCCCAGGCAGAAGCCTCTCTGCATGTGTCCCAGGGACCCATCTGCCTGCGAACTTCGGTCACCTGGCAGGAAGCTATGATGCCCAGACCTATGGTTAGCTGAGCAGCGAGGTGTACTGTGCGGACAGGTTCCACACACACTTCAAGTAAGAGGTCGGCCTGAGTGGAAAGGTGAGAGTTTGGGCAGCTGTGCAGACAAAGAAGGCGCCCTTTGGCCTGGGCCTAAATGCTTGTGACACCCCACTGGACCTGCCGGGCTCTGAGGGCCCTGCCCTGGGCCCCCTGCTCCCCTGCCCTTTGTTCAGTCACAGCAGAGATGGCCACACCCACTCCCTCAGTGAGGGCAGTGCTCCAACCTCCCTCAGCCCCGCCCCCTCTCCGCAGGTTACCATGGACTACAGATGCTGCATTCTGAGGCCAGGGTGTTCCGAGAATGCCAAGGGCCGACATGATGACCTTAAATGATTTCCTTTGTGTCAGGTTTGGTAAACTTTAGGAGCTAGGAAATGGTCCACTTTACAGAAATGTTCAAATTTACTGGCATTTCATATATTCTCTGCTATAACATTGTCCTCATTCTTTCTGTATATTCTTTACTTATGTTTTTGTTTTCCTTAATCAAAGTGTGTCTTTTCAATCTTTTCAAAGAAGATTCTTTGGACTTACTAAATCACCTCAATTTTATACGTTTTCTGTTGTATTAAGTTCTGCTCATATCTTTATTTATCTTTTTTCTATGTTCTCAGGGTTTATTGTTTTGATCTTCTGATGTCAATTAAAACACTTGGTTATTCATTTTAATAAATATTTTACTTATAAAGATTGGAACTTTTGAAGATTCCAGCTTACTTGTAAGTTTCTAAGGGTCAGGTCCTCTCCATTGTTGCTGGCCTAAGGTTTAGTTCACCATATAGCAATGTATATATTGACCTATTTTCCCCTCGACTTTCTGTGATTCCCTACATCTCACCTTTGTTTGCAGACAAGCCATTTGAAATACCCTTAACTTATTTCACAGCCAATAAGTCATTGAAATAATGTGTATTTTTTAGAGAAATCTTCTTCTATAATTAGGCAGAAAATCTCACCTGCCATAGTTTTCAAAACAGCATAATTTCACACTTCTCAATGCTTAATCTGTTGTCTTACACAACCTTTGAGTATTTAGCTTTATCAATGACATGTACTTTAAAAATGTTTTAGAGATCCTACCAGTCTTTGAAAACATCCTTGTTCCTGGTTTCAGTTCCAGTTTTGTGTATATTTTCTGCCTTGCACCTGACTATTCCTACAATTGATGGATGGCCTTGGGAATCTAATTCTGGTATTGATAGTTTTTGCTGATTGTCTCCCCTTGTAGCTGATTTCTTCATTATTGTGTAAATTTAGATCATGAGCTCATGTTTAGCTAAACAGCTGACCTTGTAAGACGCTTAGGTGTGAACGCTCGTAAGCTTCAGCAGAAAGTCGGCAAAGATTTATTTGTGTCCCTCCAATGAGTTGCCCGCGAGAACCCCGTTTTCTACAAGTGTTGGTCCAATACTCCCTCAAGAGGCAGGGGACTCCGACAGGGCTGCTTGGCGGCCCCCGATCTGGGGCAGGGGCCGTGGGCGGCCTGTGGCCCAGGCAGAAGCCTCTCTGCATGTGTCCCAGGGACCCATCTGCCTGCGAACTTCGGTCACCTGGCAGGAAGCTATGATGCCCAGACCTATGGTTAGCTGACCAGCGAGGTGTACTGTGCGGACAGGTTCCACACACACTTCAAGTAAGAGGTCGGCCTGAGTGGAAAGGTGAGAGTTTGGGCAGCTGTGCAGACAAAGAAGGCGCCCTTTGGCCTGGGCCTAAATGCTTGTGACACCCCACTGGACCTGCCGGGCTCTGAGGGCCCTGCCCTGGGCCCCCTGCTCCCCTGCCCTTTGTTCAGTCACAGCAGAGATGGCCACACCCACTCCCTCAGTGAGGGCAGTGCTCCAACCTCCCTCAGCCCCGCCCCCTCTCCGCAGGTTACCATGGACTACAGATGCTGCATTCTGAGGCCAGGGTGTTCCGAGAATGCCAAGGGCCGACATGATGACCTTAAATGATTTCCTTTGTGTCAGGTTTGGTAAACTTTAGGAGCTAGGAAATGGTCCACTTTACAGAAATGTTCAAATTTACTGGCATTTCATATATTCTCTGCTATAACATTGTCCTCATTCTTTCTGTATATTCTTTACTTATGTTTTTGTTTTCCTTAATCAAAGTGTGTCTTTTCAATCTTTTCAAAGAAGATTCTTTGGACTTACTAAATCACCTCAATTTTATACGTTTTCTGTTGTATTAAGTTCTGCTCATATCTTTATTTATCTTTTTTCTATGTTCTCAGGGTTTATTGTTTTGATCTTCTGATGTCAATTAAAACACTTGGTTATTCATTTTAATAAATATTTTACTTATAAAGATTTGAACTTTTGAAGATTCCAGCTTACTTGTAAGTTTCTAAGGGTCAGGTCCTCTCCATTGTTGCTGGCCTAAGGTTTAGTTCACCATATAGCAATGTATATATTGACCTATTTTCCCCTCGACTTTCTGTGATTCCCTACATCTCACCTTTCTTTGCAGACAAGCCATTTGAAATACCCTTAACTTATTTCACAGCCAATAAGTCATTGAAATAATGTGTATTTTTTAGAGAAATCTTCTTCTATAATTAGGCAGAAAATCTCACCTGCCATAGTTTTCAAAACAGCATAATTTCACACTTCTCAATGCTTAATCTGTTGTATTACACAACCTTTGAGTATTTAGCTTTATCAATGACATGTACTTTAAAAATGTTTTAGAGATCCTACCAGTCTTTGAAAACATCCTTGTTCCAGGTTTCAGTTCCAGTTTTGTGTATATTTTCTGCCTTGCACCTGAGTATTCCTACAATTGATGGATGGCCTTGGGAATCTAATTCTGGTATTGATAGTTTTTGCTGATTGTCTCCACTTGTAGCTGATTTCTTCATTATTGTGTAAATTTAGATCATGAGCTCATGTTTAGCTAAACAGCTGACCTTGTAAGACGCTTAGGTGTGAACGCTCGTAAGCTTCAGCAGAAAGTCGGCAAAGATTTATTTGTGTCCCTCCAATGAGTTGCCGGCGAGAACCCCGTTTTCTACAAGTGTTGGTCCAATACTCCCTCAAGAGGCAGGGGATTCTGACAGGGCTGCTTGGTGGCCCCCGATCTGGGGCAGGGGCAGTGGGCGGCCTGTGGCCCAGGCAGAAGCCTCTCTGCATGTGTCCCAGGGACCCATCTGCCTGCGAACTTCGGTCACCTGGCAGGAAGATATGATGCCCAGACCTATGGTTAGCTGAGCAGCGAGGTGTACTGTGCGGACAGGTTCCACACACACTTCAAGTAAGAGGTCGGCCTGAGTGGAAAGGTGAGAGTTTGGGCAGCTGTGCAGACAAAGAAGGCGCCCTTTGGCCTGGGCCTAAATGCTTGTGACACCCCACTGGACCTGCCGGGCTCTGAGGGCCCTGCCCTGGGCCCCCTGCTCCCCTGCCCTTTGTTCAGTCACAGCAGAGATGGCCACACCCACTCCCTCAGTGAGGGCAGTGTTCCAACCTCCCTCAGCCCCGCCCCCTCTCCGCAGGTTACCATGGACTACAGATGCTGCATTCTGAGGCCAGGGCGTTCCGAGAATGCCAAGGGCAGACATGATGACCTTAAATGATTTCCTCTTGTGTCAGGTTTGGTAAACTTTAGGAGCTAGGAAATGGTCCACTTTACAGAAATGTTCAAATTTACTGGCATTTCTTATATTCTCTGCTATAACATTGTCCTGATTCTTTCTGTATATTCTTTCCTTATGTTTTTGTTTTCCTTAATCAAAGTGTGTCTTTTCAATCTTTTCAAAGAAGATTCTTTGGACTTACTAAATCACCTCAATTTTATACGTTTTCTGTTGTATTAAGTTCTGCTCATATCTTTATTTATCTTTTTTCTATGTTCTCAGGGTTTATTGTTTTGATCTTCTGATGTCAATTAAAACACTTGGTTATTCATTTTAATAAATATATTACTTATAAAGATTTGAACTTTTGAAGATTCCAGCTTACTTGTAAGTTTCTAAGGGTCAGGTTCTCTCCATTGTTGCTGGCCTAAGGTTTAGTTCACCATATAGCAATGTATATATTGACCTATTTTCCCCTCGACTTTCTGTGATTCCCTACATCTCACCTTTCTTTGCAGACAAGCCATTTGAAATACCCTTAACTTATTTCACAGCCAATAAGTCATTGAAATAATGTGTATTTTTTAGAGAAATCTTCTTCTATAATTAGGCAGAAAATCTCACCTGCCATAGTTTTCAAAACAGCATAATTTCACTCTTCTCAATGCTTAATCTGTTGTATTACACAACCTTTGAGTATTTAGCTTTATCAATGACATGTACTTTAAAAATGTTTTAGAGATCCTACCAGTCTTTGAAAACATCCTTGTTCCTGGTTTCAGTTCCAGTTTTATGTATATTTTCTGCCTTGCACCTGACTATTCCTACAATTGATGGATGGCCTTGGGAATCTAATTCTGGTATTGATAGTTTTTGCTGATTGTCTCCCCTTGTAGCTGATTTCTTCATTATTGTGTAAATTTAGATCATGAGCTCATGTTTAGCTAAACAGCTGACCTTGTAAGACGCTTAGGTGTGAACGCTCGTAAGCTTCAGCAGAAAGTCGGCAAAGATTTATTTGTGTCCCTCCAATGAGTTGCCCGCGAGAACCCCGTTTTCTACAAGTGTTGGTCCAATACTCCCTCAATAGGCAGGGGACTCCGACAGGGCTGCTTGGCGGCCCCCGATCTGGGGCAGGGGCAGTGGGCGGCCTGTGGCCCAGGCAGAAGCCTCTCTGCATGTGTCCCAGGGACCCATCTGCCTGCGAACTTCGGTCACCTGGCAGGAAGCTATGATGCCCAGACCTATGGTTAGCTGAGCAGCGAGGTGTACTGTGCGGACAGGTTCCACACACACTTCAAGTAAGAGGTCGGCCTGAGTGGAAAGGTGAGAGTTTGGGCAGCTGTGCAGACAAAGAAGGCGCCCTTTGGCCTGGGCCTAAATGCTTGTGACACCCCACTGGACCTGCCGGGCTCTGAGGGCCCTGCCCTGGGCCCCCTGCTCCCCTGCCCTTTGTTCAGTCACAGCAGAGATGGCCACACCCACTCCCTCAGTGAGGGCAGTGTTCCAACCTCCCTCAGCCCCGCCCCCTCTCTGCAGGTTACCATGGACTACAGATGCTGCATTCTGAGGCCAGGGCGTTCCGAGAATGCCAAGGGCAGACATGATGACCTTAAATGATTTCCTCTTGTGTCAGGTTTGGTAAACTTTAGGAGCTAGGAAATGGTCCACTTTACAGAAATATTCAAATTTACTGGCATTTCTTATATTCTCTGCTATAACATTGTCCTGATTCTTTCTGTATATTCTTTACTTATGTTTTTGTTTTCCTTAATCAAAGTGTGTCTTTTCAATCTTTTCAAAGAAGATTCTTTGGACTTACTAAATCACCTCAATTTTATACGTTTTCTGTTGTATTAAGTTCTGCTCATATCTTTATTTATCTTTTTTCTATGTTCTCAGGGTTTATTGTTTTGATCTTCTGATGTCAATTAAAACACTTGGTTATTCATTTTAATAAATATTTTACTTATAAAGATTTGAACTTTTGAAGAATCCAGCTTACTTGTAAGTTTCTAAGGGTCAGGTCCTCTCCATTGTTGCTGGACTAAGGTTTAGTTCACCATATAGCAATGTATATATTGACCTATTTTCCCCTCGACTTTCTGTGATTCCCTACATCTCACCTTTCTTTGCAGACAAGCCATTTGAAATACCCTTAACTTATTTCACAGCCAATAAGTCATTGAAATAATGTGTATTTTTTAGAGAAATCTTCTTCTATAATTAGGCAGAAAATCTCACCTGCCATAGTTTTCAAAACAGCATAATTTCACTCTTCTCAATGCTTAATCTGTTGTATTACACAACCTTTGAGTATTTAGCTTTATCAATGACATGTACTTTAAAAATGTTTTAGAGATCCTACCAGTCTTTGAAAACATCCTTGTTCCTGGTTTCAGTTCCAGTTTTATGTATATTTTCTGCCTTGCACCTGACTATTCCTACAATTGATGGATGGCCTTGGGAATCTAATTCTGGTATTGATAGTTTTTGCTGATTGTCTCCCATTGTAGCTGATTTCTTCATTATTGTGTAAATTTAGATCATGAGCTCATGTTTAGCTAAACAGCTGACCTTGTAAGACGCTTAGGTGTGAACGCTCGTAAGCTTCAGCAGAAAGTCGGCAAAGATTTATTTGTGTCCCTCCAATGAGTTGCCCGCGAGAACCCCGTTTTCTACAAGTGTTGGTCCAATACTCCCTCAATAGGCAGGGGATTCCGACAGGGCTGCTTGGCGGCCCCCGATCTGGGGCAGGGGCAGTGGGCGGCCTGTGGCCCAGGCAGAAGCCTCTCTGCATGTGTCCCAGGGACCCATCTGCCTGCGAACTTCGGTCACCTGGCAGGAAGCTATGATGCCCAGACCTATGGTTAGCTGAGCAGCGAGGTGTACTGTGCGGACAGGTTCCACACACACTTCAAGTAAGAGGTCGGCCTGAGTGGAAAGGTGAGAGTTTGGGCAGCTGTGCAGACAAAGAAGGCGCCCTATGGCCTGGGCCTAAATGCTTGTGACACCCCACTGGACCTGCCGGGCTCTGAGGGCCCTGCCCTGGGCCCCCTGCTCCCCTGCCCTTTGTTCAGTCACAGCAGAGATGGCCACACCCACTCCCTCAGTGAGGGCAGTGTTCCAACCTCCCTCAGCCCCGCCCCCTCTCTGCAGGTTACCATGGACTACAGATGCTGCATTCTGAGGCCAGGGCGTTCCGAGAATGCCAAGGGCAGACATGATGACCTTAAATGATTTCCTCTTGTGTCAGGTTTGGTAAAATTTAGGAGCTAGGAAATGGTCCACTTTACAGAAATGTTCAAATTTACTGGCATTTCTTATATTCTCTGCTATAACATTGTCCTGATTCTTTCTGTATATTCTTTACTTATGTTTTTGTTTTCCTTAATCAAAGTGTGTCTTTTCAATCTTTTCAAAGAAGATTCTTTGGACTTACTAAATCACCTCAATTTTATACGTTTTCTGTTGTATTAAGTTCTGCTCATATCTTTATTTATCTTTTTTCTATGTTCTCAGGGTTTATTGTTTTGATCTTCTGATGTCAATTAAAACACTTGGTTATTCATTTTAATAAATATTTTACTTATAAAGATTTGAACTTTTGAAGATTCCAGCTTACTTGTAAGTTTCTAAGGGTCAGGTCCTCTCCATTGTTGCTGGCCTAAGGTTTAGTTCACCATATAGCAATGTATATATTGACCTCTTTTCCCCTCGACTTTCTGTGATTCCCTACATCTCACCTTTCTTTGCAGACAAGCCATTTGAAATACCCTTAACTTATTTCACAGCCAATAAGTCATTGAAATAATGTGTATTTTTTAGAGAAATCTTCTTCTATAATTAGGCAGAAAATCTCACCTGCCATAGTTTTCAAAACAGCATAATTTCACTCTTCTCAATGCTTAATCTGTTGTATTACACAACCTTTGAGTATTTAGCTTTATCAATGACATGTACTTTAAAAATATTTTAGAGATCCTACCAGTCTTTGAAAACATCCTTGTTCCTGGTTTCAGTTCCAGTTTTGTGTATATTTTCTGCCTTGCACCTGAGTATTCCTACAATTGATGGATGGCCTTGGGAATCTAATTCTGGTATTGATAGTTTTTGCTGATTGTCTCCCCTTGTAGCTGATTTCTTCAGTATTGTGTAAATTTAGATCATGAGCTCATGTTTAGCTAAACAGCTGAACTTGTAAGACGCTTAGGTGTGAACGCTCGTAAGCTTCAGCAGAAAGTCGGCAAAGATTTATTTGTGTCCCTCCAATGAGTTGCCCGGTAGAACCCCGATTTCTACAAGTGTTGGTCCAATACTCCCTCAAGAGGCAGGGGACTCCGACAGGGCTGCTTGGCGGCCCCCGATCTGGGGCAGGGGCAGTGGGCGGCCTGTGGCCCAGGCAGAAGCCTCTCTGCATGTGTCCCAGGGACCCATCTGCCTGCGAACTTCGGTCACCTGGCAGGAAGCTATGATGCCCAGACCTATGGTTAGCTGAGCAGCGAGGTGTACTGTGCGGACAGGTTCCACACACACTTCAAGTACGAGGTCGGCCTGAGTGGAAAGGTGAGAGTTTGGGCAGCTGTGCAGACAAAGAAGGCGCCCTTTGGCCTGGGCCTAAATGCTTGTGACACCCCACTGGACCTGCCCGGCTCTGAGGGCCCTGCCCTGGGCCCCCTGCTACCCTGCCCTTTGTTCAGTCACAGCAGAGATGGCCACACCCACTCCCTCAGTGAGGGCAGTGTTCCAACCTCCGTCAGCCCCGCCCCCTCTCCGCAGGTTACCATGGACTACAGATGCTGCATTCTGAGGCCAGGGCGTTCCGAGAATGCCAAGGGCAGACATGATGACCTTAAATGATTTCCTCTTGTGTCAGGTTTGGTAAACTTTAGGAGCTAGGAAATGGTCCACTTTACAGAAATGTTCAAATTTACTGGCATTTCATATATTCTCTGCTATAACATTGTCCTGATTCTTTCTGTATATTCTTTACTTATGTTTTTGTTTTCCTTAATCAAAGTGTGTCTTTTCAATCTTTTCAAAGAAGATTCTTTGGACTTACTAAATCACCTCAATTTTATACGTTTTCTGTTGTATTAAGTTCTGCTCATATCTTTATTTATCTTTTTTCTATGTTCTCAGGGTTTATTGTTTTGATCTTCTGATGTCAATTAAAACACTTGGTTATTCATTTTAATAAATATTTTACTTATAAAGTTTGGAACTTTTGAAGATTCCAGCTTACTTGTAAGTTTCTAAGGGTCAGGTCCTCTCCATTGTTGCTGGCCTAAGGTTTAGTTCACCATATAGCAATGTATATATTGACCTCTTTTCCCCTCGACTTTCTGTGATTCCCTACATCTCACCTTTCTTTGCAGACAAGCCATTTGAAATACCCTTAACTTATTTCACAGCCAATAAGTCATTGAAATAATGTGTATTTTTTAGAGAAATCTTCTTCTATAATTAGGCAGAAAATCTCACCTGCCATAGTTTTCAAAACAGCATAATTTCACTCTTCTCAATGCTTAATCTGTTGTATTACACAACCTTTGAGTATTTAGCTTTATCAATGACATGTACTTTAAAAATGTTTTAGAGATCCTACCAGTCTTTGAAAACATCCTTGTTCCTGGTTTCAGTTCCAGTTTTGTGTATATTTTCTGCCTTGCACCTGAGTATTCCTACAATTGATGGATGGCCTTGGGAATCTAATTCTGGTATTGATAGTTTTTGCTGATTGTCTCCCCTTGTAGCTGATTTCTTCATTATTGTGTAAATATAGATCATGAGCTCATGTTTAGCTAAACAGCTGACCTTGTAAGACGCTTAGGTGTGAACGCTCGTAAGCTTCAGCAGAAAGTCGGCAAAGATTTATTTGTGTCCCTCCAATGAGTTGCCCGCGAGAACCCCGTTTTCCACAAGTGTTGCTCCAATACTCCCTCAAGAGGCAGGGGTCTCCGACAGGGCTGCTTGGCGGCCCCCGATCTGGGGCAGGGGCAGTGGGCGGCCTGTGGCCCGGGCAGAAGCCTCTCTGCATGTGTCCCAGGGACCCATCTGCCTGCGAACTTCGGTCACCTGGCAGGAAGCTATGATGCCCAGACCTATGGTTAGCTGAGCAGCGAGGTGTACTGTGCGGACAGGTTCCACACACACTTCAAGTAAGAGGTCGGCCTGATTGGAAAGGTGAGAGTTTGGGCAGCTGGGCAGACAAAGAAGGCGCCCTTTGGCCTGGGCCTAAATGCTTGTGACACCCCACTGGACCTGCCGGGCTCTGAGGGCCCTGCCCTGGGCCCCCTGCTCCCCTGCCCTTTGTTCAGTCACAGCAGAGATGGCCACACCCACTCCCTCAGTGAGGGCAGTGTTCCAACCTCCCTCAGCCCCGCCCCCTCTCCGCAGGTTACCATGGACTACAGATGCTGCATTCTGAGGCCAGGGTGTTCCGAGAATGCCAAGGGCAGACATGATGACCTTAAATGATTTCCTTTGTGTCAGGTTTGGTAAACTTTAGGAGCTAGGAAATGGTCCACTTTACAGAAATGTTCAAATTTACTGGCATTTCATATATTCTCTGCTATAACATTGTCCTGATTCTTTCTGTATATTCTTTACTTATGTTTTTGTTTTCCTTAATCAAAGTGTGTCTTTTCAATCTTTTCAAAGAAGATTTTTTGGACTTACTAAATCACCTCAATTTTATACGTTTTCTGTTGTATTAAGTTCTGCTCATATCTTTATTTATCTTTTTTCTATGTTCTCAGGGTTTATTGTTTTGATCTTCTGATGTCAATTAAAACACTTGGTTATTCATTTTAATAAATATTTTACTTATAAAGATTGGAACTTTTGAAGATTCCAGCTTACTTGTAAGTTTCTAAGGGTCAGGTCCTCTCCATTGTTGCTGGCCTAAGGTTTAGTTCACCATATAGCAATGTATATATTGACCTATTTTCCCCTCGACTTTCTGTGATTCCCTACATCTCACCTTTCTTTGCAGACAAGCCATTTGAAATACCCTTAACTTATTTCACAGCCAATAAGTCATTGAAATAATGTGTATTTTTTAGAGAAATCTTCTTCTATAATTAGGCAGAAAATCTCACCTGCCATAGTTTTCAAAACAGCATAATTTCACACTTCTCAATGCTTAATCTGTTGTATTACACAACCTTTGAGTATTTAGCTTTATCAATGACATGTACTTTAAAAATGTTTTAGAGATCCTACCAGTCTTTGAAAACATCCTTGTTCCTGGTTTCAGTTCCAGTTTTGTGTATATTTTCTGCCTTGCACCTGAGTATTCCTACAATTGATGGATGGCCTTGGGAATCTAATTCTGGTATTGATAGTTTTTGCTGATTGTCTCCCCTTGTAGCTGATTTCTTCATTATTGTGTAAATTTAGATCATGAGCTCATGTTTAGCTAAACAGCTGACCTTGTAAGACGCTTAGGTGTGAACGCTCGTAAGCTTCAGCAGAAAGTCGGCAAAGATTTATTTGTGTCCCTCCAATGAGTTGCCCGCGAGAACCCCGTTTTCTACAAGTGTTGGTCCAATACTCCCTCAAGAGGCAGGGGACTCTGACAGGGCTGCTTGGTGGCCCCCGATCTGGGGCAGGGGGCAGTGGGCGGCCTGTGGCCCAGGCAGAAGCCTCTCTGCATGTGTCCCAGGGACCCATCTGCCTGCGAACTTCGGTCACCTGGCAGGAAGATATGTTGCCCAGACCTATGGTTAGCTGAGCAGCGAGGTGTACTGTGCGGACAGGTTCCACACACACTTCAAGTAAGAGGTCGGCCTGAGTGGAAAGGTGAGAGTTTGGGCAGCTGTGCAGACAAAGAAGGCGCCCTTTGGCCTGGGCCTAAATGCTTGTGACACCCCACTGGACCTGCCGGGCTCTGAGGGCCCTGCCCTGGGCCCCCTGCTCCCCTGCCCTTTGTTCAGTCACAGCAGAGATGGCCACACCCACTCCCTCAGTGAGGGCAGTGTTCCAACCTCCCTCAGCCCCGCCCCCTCTCCGCAGGTTACCATGGACTACAGATGCTGCATTCTGAGGCCAGGGCGTTCCAAGAATGCCAAGGGCAGACATGATGACCTTAAATGATTTCCTTTGTGTCAGGTTTGGTAAACTTTAGGAGCTAGGAAATGGTCCACTTTACAGAAATGTTCAAATTTACTGGCATTTCATATATTCTCTGCTATAACATTGTCCTGATTCTTTCTGTATATTCTTTACTTATGTTTTTGTTTTCCTTAATCAAAGTGTGTGTTTTCAATCTTTTCAAAGAAGATTCTTTGGACTTACTAAATCACCTCAATTTTATACGTTTGCTGTTGTATTAAGTTCTGCTCATATCTTTATTTATCTTTTTTCTATGTTCTCAGGGTTTATTGTTTTGATCTTCTGATGTCAATTAAAACACTTGGTTATTCATTTTAATAAATATTTTACTTATAAAGATTGGAACTTTTGAAGATTCCAGCTTACTTGTAAGTTTCTAAGGGTCAGGTCCTCTCCATTGTTGCTGGCCTAAGGTTTAGTTCACCATATAGCAATGTATATATTGACCTATTTTCCCCTCGACTTTCTGTGATTCCCTACATCTCACCTTTCTTTGCAGACAAGCCATTTGAAATACCCTTAACTTATTTCACAGCCAATAAGTCATTGAAATAATGTGTATTTTTTAGAGAAATCTTCTTCTATAATTAGGCAGAAAATCTCACCTGCCATAGTTTTCAAAACAGCATAATTTCACACTTCTCAATGCTTAATCTGTTGTATTACACAACATTTGAGTATTTAGCTTTATCAATGACATGTACTTTAAAAATGTTTTAGAGATCCTACCAGTCTTTGAAAACATCCTTGTTCCTGGTTTCAGTTCCAGTTTTATGTATATTTTCTGCCTTGCACCTGACTATTCCTACAATTGATGGATGGCCTTGGGAATCTAATTTTGGTATTGATAGTTTTTGCTGATTGTCTCCCCTTGTAGCTGATTTCTTCATTATTGTGTAAATTTAGATCATGAGCTCATGTTTAGCTAATCAGCTGACCTTGTAAGACGCTTAGGTGTGAACGCTCGTAAGCTTCAGCAGAAAGTCGGCAAAGATTTATTTGTGTCCCTCCAATGAGTTGCCCGCGAGAACCCCGTTTTCTACAAGTGTTGGTCCAATACTCCCTCAATAGGCAGGGGACTCTGACAGGGCTGCTTGGCGGCCCCCGATCTGGGGCAGGGGCTGTGGGCGGCCTGTGGCCCAGGCAGAAGCCTCTCTGCATGTGTCCCAGGGACCCATCTGCCTGCGAACTTCGGTCACCTGGCAGGAAGCTATGATGCCCAGACCTATGGTTAGCTGAGCAGCGAGGTGTACTGTGCGGACAGGTTCCACACACACTTCAAGTAAGAGGTCGGCCTGAGTGGAAAGGTGAGAGTTTGGGCAGCTGTGCAGACAAAGAAGGCGCCCTTTGGCCTGGGCCTAAATGCTTGTGACACCCCACTGGACCTGCCGGGCTCTGAGGGCCCTGCCCTGGGCCCCCTGCTCCCCTGCCCTTTGTTCAGTCACAGCAGAGATGGCCACACCCACTCCCTCAGTGAGGGCAGTGTTCCAACCTCCCTCAGCCCCGCCCCCTCTCTGCAGGTTACCATGGACTACAGATGCTGCATTCTGAGGCCAGGGCGTTCCGAGAATGCCAAGGGCAGACATGATGACCTTAAATGATTTCCTCTTGTGTCAGGTTTGGTAAACTTTAGGAGCTAGGAAATGGTCCACTTTACAGAAATGTTCAAATTTACTGGCATTTCTTATATTCTCTGCTATAACATTGTCCTGATTCTTTCTGTATATTCTTTCCTTATGTTTTTGTTTTCCTTAATCAAAGTGTGTCTTTTCAATCTTTTCAAAGAAGATTCTTTGGACTTACTAAATCACCTCAATTTTATACGTTTTCTGTTGTATTAAGTTCTGCTCATATCTTTATTTATCTTTTTTCTATGTTCTCAGGGTTTATTGTTTTGATCTTCTGATGTCAATTAAAACACTTGGTTATTCATTTTAATAAATATTTTACTTATAAAGATTTGAACTTTTGAAGATTCCAGCTTACTTGTAAGTTTCTAAGGGTCAGGTCCTCTCCATTGTTGCTGGCCTAAGGTTTAGTTCACCATATAGCAATGTATATATTGACCTCTTTTCCCCTCGACTTTCTGTGATTCCCTACATCTCACCTTTCTTTGCAGACAAGCCATTTGAAATACCCTTAACTTATTTCACAGCCAATAAGTCATTGAAATAATGTGTATTTTTTAGAGAAATCTTCTTCTATAATTAGGCAGAAAATCTCACCTGCCATAGTTTTCAAAACAGCATAATTTCACATTTCTCAATGCTTAATCTGTTGTATTACACAACCTTTGAGTATTTAGCTTTATCAATGACATGTACTTTAAAAATGTTTTAGAGATCCTACAAGTTTTTGAAAACATCCTTGTTCCTGGTTTCAGTTCCAGTTTTATGTATATTTTCTGCCTTGCACCTGACTATTCCTACAATTGATGGATGGCCTTGGGAATCTAATTCTGGTATTGATAGTTTTTGCTGATTGTCTCCCCTTGTAGCTGATTTCTTCATTATTGTGTAAATTTAGATCATGAGCTCATGTTTAGCTAAACAGCTGACCTTGTAAGACGCTTAGGTGTGAACGCTCGTAAGCTTCAGCAGAAAGTCGGCAAAGATTTATTTGTGTCCCTCCAATGAGTTGCCTGGGAGAACCCCGTTTTCTACAAGTGTTGGTCCAATACTCCCTCAAGAGGCAGGGGACTCCGACAGGGCTGCTTGGCGGCCCCCGATCTGGGGCAGGGGCAGTGGGCGACCTGTGGCCCAGGCAGAAGCCTCTCTGCATGTGTCCCAGGGACCCATCTGCCTGTGAACTTCGGTCACCTGGCAGGAAGATATGATGCCCAGACCTATGGTTAGCTGAGCAGCGAGGTGTACTCTGCGGACAGGTTCCACACACACTTCAAGTAAGAGGTCGGCCTGAGTGGAAAGGTGAGAGTTTGGGCAGCTGTGCAGACAAAGAAGGTGCCCTTTGGCCTGGGCCTAAATGCTTGTGACACCCCACTGGACCTGCCGGGCTCTGAGGGCCCTGCCCTGGGCCCCCTGCTCCCCTGCCCTTTGTTCAGTCACAGCAGAGATGGCCACACCCACTCCCTCAGTGAGGGCAGTGTTCCAACCTCCCTCAGCCCCGCCCCCTCTCCGCAGGTTACCATGGACTACAGATGCTGCATTCTGAGGCCAGGGCGTTCCGAGAATGCCAAGGGCAGACATGATGACCTTAAATGATTTCCTCTTGTGTCAGGTTTGGTAAACTTTAGGAGCTAGGATATGGTCCACTTTACAGAAATGTTCAAATTTACTGGCATTTCATATATTCTCTGCTATAACATTGTCCTGATTCTTTCTGTATATTCTTTCCTTATGTTTTTGTTTTCCTTAATCAAAGTGTGTCTTTTCAATCTTTTCAAAGAAGATTCTTTGGACTTACTAAATCACCTCAATTTTATACGTTTTCTGTTGTATTAAGTTCTGCTCATATCTTTATTTATCTTTTTTCTATGTTCTCAGGGTTTATTGTTTTGATCTTCTGATGTCAATTAAAACACTTGGTTATTCATTTTAATAAATATTTTACTTATAAAGATTTGAACTTTTGAAGATTCCAGCTTACTTGTAAGTTTCTAAGGGTCAGCTCCTCTCCATTGTTGCTGGACTAAGGTTTAGTTCACCATATAGCAATGTATATATTGACCTCTTTTCCCCTCGACTTTCTGTGATTCCCTACATCTCACCTTTCTTTGCAGACAAGCCATTTGAAATACCCTTAACTTATTTCACAGCCAATAAGTCATTGAAATAATGTGTATTTTTTAGAGAAATCTTCTTCTATAATTAGGCAGAAAATCTCACCTGCCATAGTTTTCAAAACAGCATAATTTCACTCTTCTCAATGCTTAATCTGTTGTATTACACAACCTTTGAGTATTTAGCTTTATCAATGACATGTACTTTAAAAATGTTTTAGAGATCCTACCAGTCTTTGAAAACATCCTTGTTCCTGGTTTCAGTTCCAGTTTTACGTATATTTTCTGCCTTGCACCTGACTATTCCTACAATTGATGGATGGCCTTGGGAATCTAATTCTGGTATTGATAGTTTTTGCTGATTGTCTCCCCTTGTAGCTGATTTCTTCATTATTGTGTAAATTTAGATCATGAGCTCATGTTTAGCTAAACAGCTGACCTTGTAAGATGCTTAGGTGTGAACACTCTTAAGCTTCAGCAGAAAGTCGGCAAAGATTTATTTGTGTCCCTCCAATGAGTTGCCCGCGAGAACCCCGTTTTCTACAAGTGTTGGTCCAATACTCCCTCAAGAGGCAGGGGACTCCGACAGGGCTGCTTGGCGGCCCCCGATCTGGGGCAGGGGCAGTGGGCGACCTGTGGCCCAGGCAGAAGCCTCTCTGCATGTGTCCCAGGGACCCATCTGCCTGTGAACTTCGGTCACCTGGCAGGAAGATATGATGCCAAGACCTATGGTTAGCTGAGCAGCGAGGTGTACTGTGCGGACAGGTTCCACACACACTTCAAGTAAGAGGTCGGCCTGAGTGGAAAGGTGAGAGTTTGGGCAGCTGTGCAGACAAAGAAGGCGCCCTTTGGCCTGGGCCTAAAATCTTGTGACTCTCCACTGGGCCTGCCGGGCTCTGAGGGCCCTGCCCTGGGCCCCCTGCTCCCCTGCCCTTTGTTCAGTCACAGCAGAGATGGCCACACCCACTCCCTCAGTGAGGGCAGTGTTCCAACCTCCCTCAGCCCCGCCCCCTCTCCGCAGGTTACCATGGACTACAGATGCTGCATTCTGAGGCCAGGGCGTTCCGAGAATGCCAAGGGCAGACATGATGACCTTAAATGATTTCCTCTTGTGTCAGGTTTGGTAAAATTTAGGAGCTAGGAAATGGTCCACTTTACAGAAATGTTCAAATTTACTGGCATTTCATATATTCTCTGCTATAACATTGTCCTCATTCTTTCTGTATATTCTTTCCTTATGTTTTTGTTTTCCTTAATCAAAGTGTGTCTTTTCAATCTTTTCAAAGAAGATTCTTTGGACTTACTAAATCACCTCAATTTTATACGTTTTCTGTTGTATTAAGTTCTGCTCATATCTTTATTTATCTTTTTTCTATGTTCTCAGGGTTTATTGTTTTGATCTTCTGATGTCAATTAAAACACTTGGTTATTCATTTTAATAAATATTTTACTTATAAAGATTTGAACTTTTGAAGATTCCAGCTTACTTGTAAGTTTCTAAGGGTCAGGTCCTCTCCATTGTTGCTGGACTAAGGTTTAGTTCACCATATAGCATTGTATATATTGACCTCTTTTCCCCTCGACTTTCTGTGATTCCCTACATCTCACCTTTCTTTGCAGACAAGCCATTTGAAATACCCTTAACTTATTTCACAGCCAATAAGTCATTGAAATAATGTGTATTTTTTAGAGAAATCTTCTTCTATAATTAGGCAGAAAATCTCACCTGCCATAGTTTTCAAAACAGCATAATTTCACTCTTCTCAATGCTTAATCTGTTGTATTACACAACCTTTGAGTATTTAGCTTTATCAATGACATGTACTTTAAAAATGTTTTAGAGATCCTACCAGTCTTTGAAAACATCCTTGTTCCTGGTTTCAGTTCCAGTTTTATGTATATTTTCTGCCTTGCACCTGACTATTCCTACAATTGATGGATGGCCTTGGGAATCTAATTCTGGTATTGATAGTTTTTGCTGATTGTCTCCCCTTGTAGCTGATTTCTTCATTATTGTGTAAATTTAGATCATGAGCTCATGTTTAGCTAAACAGCTGACCTTGTAAGATGCTTAGGTGTGAACACTCGTAAGCTTCAGCAGAAAGTCGGCAAAGATTTATTTGTGTCCCTCCAATGAGTTGCCCGCGAGAACCCCGTTTTCTACAAGTGTTGGTCCAATACTCCCTCAAGAGGCAGGGGACTCCAACAGGGCTGCTTGGCGGCCCCCGATCTGGGGCAGGGCCAGTGGGCGGCCTGTGGCCCAGGCAGAAGCCTCTCTGCATGTGTCCCAGGGACCCATCTGCCTGCGAACTTCGGTCACCTGGCAGGAAGCTATGATGCCCAGACCTATGGTTAGCTGAGCAGCGAGGTGTACTGTGCGGACAGGTTCCACACACACTTCAAGTAAGAGGTCGGCCTGAGTGGAAAGGTGAGAGTTTGGGCAGCTGTGCAGACAAAGAAGGCACACTTTGGCCTGGGCCTAAATGCTTGTGACACCCCACTGGACCTGCCGGGCTCTGAGGGCCCTGCCCTGGGCCCCCTGCTCCCCTGCCCATTGTTCAGTCACAGCAGAGATGGCCACACCCACTCCCTCAGTGAGGGCAGTGTTTCAACCTCCCTCAGCCCCGCCCCCTCTCCGCAGGTTACCATGGACTACAGATGCTGCATTCTGAGGCCAGGGCGTTCCGAGAATGCCAAGGGCAGACATGAGGACCTTAAATGATTTCCTCTTGTGTCAGGTTTGGTAAACTTTAGGAGCTAGGAAATGGTCCACTTTACAGAAATGTTCAAATTTACTGGCATTTCATATATTCTCTGCTATAACATTGTCCTGATTCTTTCTGTATATTCTTTACTTATGTTTTTGTTTTCCTTAATCAAAGTGTGTCTTTTCAATCTTTTCAAAGAAGATTCTTTGGACTTACTAAATCACCTCAATTTTATACGTTTTCTGTTGTATTAAGTTCTGCTCATATCTTTATTTATCTTTTTTCTATGTTCTCAGGGTTTATTGTTTTGATCTTCTGATGTCAATTAAAACACTTGGTTATTCATTTTAATAAATATTTTACTTATAAAGATTTGAACTTTTGAAGAATCCAGCTTACTTGTAAGTTTCTAAGGGTCAGGTCCTCTCCATTGTTGCTGGACTAAGGTTTAGTTCACCATATAGCAATGTATATATTGACCTCTTTTCCCCTCGACTTTCTGTGATTCCCTACATCTCACCTTTCTTTGCAGACAAGCCATTTGAAATACCCTTAACTTATTTCACAGCCAATAAGTCATTGAAATAATGTGTATTTTTTAGAGAAATCTTCTTCTATAATTAGGCAGAAAATCTCACCTGCCATAGTTTTCAAAACAGCATAATTTCACTCTTCTCAATGCTTAATCTGTTGTCTTACACAACCTTTGAGTATTTAGCTTTATCAATGACATGTCCTTTAAAAATGTTTTAGAGATCCTACCAGTCTTTGAAAACATCCTTGTTCCTGGTTTCAGTTCCAGTTTTATGTATATTTTCTGCCTTGCACCTGACTATTCCTACAATTGATGGATGGCCTTGGGAATCTAATTCTGGTATTGATAGTTTTTGCTGATTGTCTCCCCTTGTAGCTGATTTCTTCATTATTGTGTAAATTTAGATCATGAGCTCATGTTTAGCTAAACAGCTGACCTTGTAAGACGCTTAGGTGTGAACGCTCGTAAGCTTCAGCAGAAAGTCGGCAAAGATTTATTTGTGTCCCTCCAATGAGTTGCCCGCGAGAACCCCGTTTTCTACAAGTGTTGGTCCAATACTCCCTCAAGAGGCAGGGGACTCCGACAGGGGTGCTTGGCGGCCCCCGATCTGGGGCAGGGGCAGTGGGCGGCCTGTGGCCCAGGCAGATGCCTCTCTGCATGTGTCCCAGGGACCCATCTGCCTGCGAACTTCGGTCACCTGGCAGGAAGCTATGATGCCCAGACCTATGGTTAGCTGAGCAGCGAGGTGTACTGTGCGGACAGGTTCCACACACACTTCAAGTAAGAGGTCGGCCTGATTGGAAAGGTGAGAGTTTGGGCAGCTGTGCAGACAAAGAAGGCGCCCTTTGGCCTGGGCCTAAATGCTTGTGACACCCCACTGGACCTGCCGGGCTCTGAGGGCCCTGCCCTGGGCCCCCTGCTCCCCTGCCCTTTGTTCAGTCACAGCAGAGATGGCCACACCCACTCCCTCAGTGAGGGCAGTGTTCCAACCTCCGTCAGCCCCGCCCCCTCTCCGCAGGTTACCATGGACTACAGAGGCTGCATTCTGAGGCCAGGGCGTTCCAAGAATGCCAAGGGCAGACATGATGACCTTAAATGATTTCCTCTTGTGTCAGGTTTGGTAAACTTTAGGAGCTAGGAAATGGTCCACTTTACAGAAATGTTCAAATTTACTGGCATTTCATATATTCTCTGCTATAACATTGTCCTGATTCTTTCTGTATATTCTTTCCTTATGTTTTTGTTTTCCTTAATCAAAGTGTGTCTTTTCAATCTTTTCAAAGAAGATTCTTTGGACTTACTAAATCACCTCAATTTTATACGTTTTCTGTTGTATTAAGTTCTGCTCATATCTTTATTTATCTTTTTTCTATGTTCTCAGGGTTTATTGTTTTGATCTTCTGATGTCAATTAAAACACTTGGTTATTCATTTTAATAAATATTTTACTTATAAAGATTTGAACTTTTGAAGATTCCAGCTTACTTGTAAGTTTCAAAGGGTCAGGTCCTCTCCATTGTTGCTGGCCTAAGGTTTAGTTCACCATATAGCAATGTATATATTGACCTATTTTCCCCTCGACTTTCTGTGATTCCCTACATCTCACCTTTCTTTGCAGACAAGCCATTTGAAATACCCTTAACTTATTTCACAGCCAATAAGTCATTGAAATAATGTGTATTTTTTAGAGAAATCTTCTTCTATAATTAGGCAGAAAATCTCACCTGCCATAGTTTTCAAAACAGCATAATTTCACTCTTCTCAATGCTTAATCTGTTGTATTACACAACCTTTGAGTATTTAGCTTTATCAATGACATGTACTTTAAAAATGTTTTAGAGATCCTACCAGTCTTTGAAAACATCCTTGTTCCTGGTTTCAGTTCCAGTTTTATGTATATTTTCTGCCTTGCACCTGACTATTCCTACAATTGATGGATGGCCTTGGGAATCTAATTCTGGTATTGATAGTTTTTGCTGATTGTCTCCCCTTGTAGCTGATTTCTTCATTATTGTGTAAATTTAGATCATGAGCTCATGTTTAGCTAAACAGCTGACCTTGTAAGACGCTTAGGTGTGAACGCTCGTAAGCTTCAGCAGAAAGTCGGCAAAGATTTATTTGTGTCCCTCCAATGAGTTGCCCGCGAGAACCCCGTTTTCTACAAGTGTTGGTCCAATACTCCCTCAATAGGCAGGGGACTCCGACAGGGCTGCTTGGCGGCCCCCGATCTGGGGCAGGGGCAGTGGGCGGCCTGTGGCCCAGGCAGAAGCCTCTCTGCATGTGTCCCAGGGACCCATCTGCCTGCGAACTTCGGTCACCTGGCAGGAAGCTATGATGCCCAGACCTATGGTTAGCTGAGCAGCGAGGTGTACTGTGCGGACAGGTTCCACACACCCTTCAAGTAAGAGGTCGGCCTGATTGGAAAGGTGAGAGTTTGGGCAGCTGTGCAGACAAAGAAGGCGCCCTTTGGCCTGGGCCTAAATGCTTGTGACACCCCACTGGACCTGCCGGGCTCTGAGGGCCCTGCCCTGGGCCCCCTGCTCCCCTGCCCTTTGTTCAGTCACAGCAGAGATGGCCACACCCACTCCCTCAGTGAGGGCAGTGTTCCAACCTCCCTCAGCCCCGCCCCCTCTCTGCAGGTTACCATGGACTACAGATGCTGCATTCTGAGGCCAGGGCGTTCCGAGAATGCCAAGGGCAGACATGATGACCTTAAATGATTTCCTCTTGTGTCAGGTTTGGTAAACTTTAGGAGCTAGGAAATGGTCCACTTTACAGAAATGTTCAAATTTACTGGCATTTCTTATATTCTCTGCTATAACATTGTCCTGATTCTTTCTGTATATTCTTTACTTATGTTTTTGTTTTCCTTAATCAAAGTGTGTCTTTTCAATCTTTTCAAAGAAGATTCTTTGGACTTACTAAATCACCTCAATTTTATACGTTTTCTGTTGTATTAAGTTCTGCTCATATCTTTATTTATCTTTTTTCTATGTTCTCAGGGTTTATTGTTTTGATCTTCTGATGTCAATTAAAACACTTGGTTATTCATTTTAATAAATATTTTACTTATAAAGATTTGAACTTTTGAAGATTCCAGCTTACTTGTAAGTTTCTAAGGGTCAGGTCCTCTCCATTGTTGCTGGCCTAAGTTTTAGTTCACCATATAGCAATGTATATATTGACCTCTTTTCCCCTCGACTTTCTGTGATTCCCTACATCTCACCTTTCTTTGCAGACAAGCCATTTGAAATACCCTTAACTTATTTCACAGCCAATAAGTCATTGAAATAATGTGTATTTTTTAGAGAAATCTTCTTCTATAATTAGGCAGAAAATCTCACCTGCCATAGTTTTCAAAACAGCATAATTTCACTCTTCTCAATGCTTAATCTGTTGTATTACACAACCTTTGAGTATTTAGCTTTATCAATGACATGTACTTTAAAAATGTTTTAGAGATCCTACCAGTCTTTGAAAACATCCTTGTTCCTGGTTTCAGTTCCAGTTTTATGTATATTTTCTGCCTTGCACCTGACTATTCCTACAATTGATGGATGGCCTTGGGAATCTAATTCTGGTATTGATAGTTTTTGCTGATTGTCTCCCCTTGTAGCTGATTTCTTCATTATTGTGTAAATTTAGATCATGAGCTCATGTTTAGCTAAACAGCTGACCTTGTAAGACGCTTAGGTGTGAACGCTCGTAAGCTTCAGCAGAAAGTCGGCAAAGATTTATTTGTGTCCCTCCAATGAGTTGCCCGCGAGAACCCCGTTTTCTACAAGTGTTGGTCCAATACTCCCTCAAGAGGCAGGGGACTCCGACAGGGCTGCTTGGCGGCCCCCGATCTGGGGCAGGGGCAGTGGGCGGCCTGTGGCCCAGGCAGATGCCTCTCTGCATGTGTCCCAGGGACCCATCTGCCTGCGAACTTCGGTCACCTGGCAGGAAGCTATGATGCCCAGACCTATGGTTAGCTGAGCAGCTAACTGTGCGGACAGGTTCCAGACACACTTCAAGTAAGAGGTCGGCCTGAGTGGAAAGGTGAGAGTTTGGGCAGCTGTGCAGACAAAGAAGGCGCCCTTTGGCCTGGGCCTAAATGCTTGTGACACCCCACTGGACCTGCCGGGCTCTGAGGGCCCTGCCCTGGGCCCCCTGCTCCCCTGCCCATTGTTCAGTCACAGCAGAGATGGCCACACCCACTCCCTCGGTGAGGGCAGTGTTGCAACCTCCCTCAGCCCCGCCCCCTCTCCGCAGGTTACCATGGACTACAGATGCTGCATTCTGAGGCCAGGGCGTTCCGAGAATGCCAAGGGCAGACATGAGGACCTTAAATGATTTCCTCTTGTGTCAGGTTTGGTAAACTTTAGGAGCTAGGAAATGGTCCACTTTACAGAAATGTTCAAATTTACTGGCATTTCATATATTCTCTGCTACAACATTGTCCTGATTCTTTCTGTATATTCTTTACTTATGTTTTTGTTTTCCTTAATCAAAGTGTGTCTTTTCAATCTTTTCAAAGAAGATTCTTTGGACTTACTAAATCACCTCAATTTTATACGTTTTCTGTTGTATTAAGTTCTGCTCATATCTTTATTTATCTTTTTTCTATGTTCTCAGGGTTTATTGTTTTGATCTTCTGATGTCAATTAAAACACTTGGTTATTCATTTTAATAAATATTTTACTTATAAAGATTTGAACTTTTGAAGAATCCAGCTTACTTGTAAGTTTCTAAGGGTCAGGTCCTCTCCATTGTTGCTGGACTAAGGTTTAGTTCACCATATAGCAATGTATATATTGACCTCTTTTCCCCTCGACTTTCTGTGATTCCCTACATCTCACCTTTCTTTGCAGACAAGCCATTTGAAATACCCTTAACTTATTTCACAGCCAATAAGTCATTGAAATAATGTGTATTTTTTAGAGAAATCTTCTTCTATAATTAGGCAGAAAATCTCACCTGCCATAGTTTTCAAAACAGCATAATTTCACTCTTCTCAATGCTTAATCTGTTGTATTACACAACCTTTGAGTATTTAGCTTTATCAATGACATGTACTTTAAAAATGTTTTAGAGATCCTACCAGTCTTTGAAAACATCCTTGTTCCTGGTTTCAGTTCCAGTTTTATGTATATTTTCTGCCTTGCACCTGACTATTCCTACAATTGATGGATGGCCTTGGGAATCTAATTCTGGTATTGATAGTTTTTGCTGATTGTCTCCCCTTGTAGCTGATTTCTTCATTATTGTGTAAATTTAGATCATGAGCTCATGTTTAGCTAAACAGCTGACCTTGTAAGACGCTTAGGTGTGAACGCTCGTAAGCTTCAGCAGAAAGTCGGCAAAGATTTATTTGTGTCCCTCCAATGAGTTGCCCGCGAGAACCCCGTTTTCTACAAGTGTTGGTTCAATACTCCCTCAAGAGGCAGGGGACTCCGACAGGGGTGCTTGGCGGCCTCCGATCTGGGGCAGGGGCAGTGGGCGGCCTGTGGCCCAGGCAGATGCCTCTCTGCATGTGTCCCAGGGACCCATCTGCCTGCGAACTTCGGTCACCTGGCAGGAAGCTATGATGCCCAGACCTATGGTTAGCTGAGCAGCGAGGTGTACTGTGCGGACAGGTTCCACACACACTTCAAGTAAGAGGTCGGCCTGATTGGAAAGGTGAGAGTTTGGGCAGCTGTGCAGACAAAGAAGGCGCCCTTTGGCCTGGGCCTAAATGCTTGTGACACCCCACTGGACCTGCCGGGCTCTGAGGGCCCTGCCCTGGGCCCCCTGCTCCCCTGCCCTTTGTTCAGTCACAGCAGAGATGGCCACACCCACTCCCTCAGTGAGGGCAGTGTTCCAACCTCCCTCAGCCCCGCCCCCTCTCCGCAGGTTACCATGGACTACAGAGGCTGCATTCTGAGGCCAGGGCGTTCCAAGAATGCCAAGGGCAGACATGATGACCTTAAATGATTTCCTCTTGTGTCAGGTTTGGTAAACTTTAGGAGCTAGGAAATGGTCCACTTTACAGAAATGTTCAAATTTACTGGCATTTCATATATTCTCTGCTATAACATTGTCCTGATTCTTTCTGTATATTCTTTCCTTATGTTTTTGTTTTCCTTAATCAAAGTGTGTCTTTTCAATCTTTTCAAAGAAGATTCTTTGGACTTACTAAATCACCTCAATTTTATACGTTTTCTGTTGTATTAAGTTCTGCTCATATCTTTATTTATCTTTTTTCTATGTTCTCAGGGTTTATTGTTTTGATCTTCTGATGTCAATTAAAACACTTGGTTATTCATTTTAATAAATATTTTACTTATAAAGATTTGAACTTTTGAAGATTCCAGCTTACTTGTAAGTTTCTAAGGGTCAGGTCCTCTCCATTGTTGCTGGCCTAAGGTTTAGTTCACCATATAGCAATGTATATATTGACCTCTTTTCCCCTCGACTTTCTGTGATTCCCTACATCTCACCTTTCTTTGCAGACAAGCCATTTGAAATACCCTTAACTTATTTCACAGCCAATAAGTCATTGAAATAATGTGTATTTTTTAGAGAAATCTTCTTCTATAATTAGGCAGAAAATCTCACCTGCCATAGTTTTCAAAACAGCATAATTTCACTCTTCTCAATGCTTAATCTGTTGTATTACACAACCTTTGAGTATTTAGCTTTATCAATGACATGTACTTTAAAAATGTTTTAGAGATCCTACCAGTCTTTGAAAACATCCTTGTTCCTGGTTTCAGTTCCAGTTTTATGTATATTTTCTGCCTTGCACCTGACTATTCCTACAATTGATGGATGGCCTTGGGAATCTAATTCTGGTATTGATAGTTTTTGCTGATTGTCTGACCTTGTAGCTGATTTCTTCATTATTGTGTAAATTTAGATCATGAGCTCATGTTTAGCTAAACAGCTGACCTTGTAAGACGCTTAGGTGTGAACGCTCGTAAGCTTCAGCAGAAAGTCGGCAAAGATTTATTTGTGTCCCTCCAATGAGTTGCCCGCGAGAACCCCGTTTTCTACAAGTGTTGGTCCAATACTCCCTCAAGAGGCAGGGGACTCCGACAGGGCTGCTTGGCGGCCCCCGATCTGGGGCAGGGGCAGTGGGCGGCCTGTGGCCCAGGCAGATGCCTCTCTGCATGTGTCCCAGGGACCCATCTGCCTGCGAACTTCGGTCACCTGGCAGGAAGCTATGATGCCCAGACCTATGGTTAGCTGAGCAGCTAACTGTGCGGACAGGTTCCAGACACACTTCAAGTAAGAGGTCGGCCTGAGTGGAAAGGTGAGAGTTTGGGCAGCTGTGCAGACAAAGAAGGCGCCCTTTGGCCTGGGCCTAAATGCTTGTGACACCCCACTGGACCTGCCGGGCTCTGAGGGCCCTGCCCTGGGCCCCCTGCTCCCCTGCCCATTGTTCAGTCACAGCAGAGATGGCCACACCCACTCCCTAGGTGAGGGCAGTGTTCCAACCTCCCTCAGCCCCGCCCCCTCTCCGCAGGTTACCATGGACTACAGATGCTGCATTCTGAGGCCAGGGCGTTCCGAGAATGCCAAGGGCAGACATGAGGACCTTAAATGATTTCCTCTTGTGTCAGGTTTGGTAAACTTTAGGAGCTAGGAAATGGTCCACTTTACAGAAATGTTCAAATTTACTGGCATTTCATATATTCTCTGCTATAACATTGTCCTGATTCTTTCTGTATATTCTTTACTTATGTTTTTGTTTTCCTTAATCAAAGTGTGTCTTTTCAATCTTTTCAAAGAAGATTCTTTGGACTTACTAAATCACCTCAATTTTATACGTTTTCTGTTGTATTAAGTTCTGCTCATATCTTTATTTATCTTTTTTCTATGTTCTCAGGGTTTATTGTTTTGATCTTCTGATGTCAATTAAAACACTTGGTTATTCATTTTAATAAATATTTTACTTATAAAGATTTGAACTTTTGAAGAATCCAGCTTACTTGTAAGTTTCTAAGGGTCAGGTCCTCTCCATTGTTGCTGGACTAAGGTTTAGTTCACCATATAGCAATGTATATATTGACCTCTTTTCCCCTCGACTTTCTGTGATTCCCTACATCTCACCTTTCTTTGCAGACAAGCCATTTGAAATACCCTTAACTTATTTCACAGCCAATAAGTCATTGAAATAATGTGTATTTTTTAGAGAAATCTTCTTCTATAATTAGGCAGAAAATCTCACCTGCCATAGTTTTCAAAACAGCATAATTTCACTCTTCTCAATGCTTAATCTGTTGTATTACACAACCTTTGAGTATTTAGCTTTATCAATGACATGTACTTTAAAAATGTTTTAGAGATCCTACCAGTCTTTGAAAACATCCTTGTTCCTGGTTTCAGTTCCAGTTTTATGTATATTTTCTGCCTTGCACCTGACTATTCCTACAATTGATGGATGGCCTTGGGAATCTAATTCTGGTATTGATAGTTTTTGCTGATTGTCTCCCCTTGTAGCTGATTTCTTTATTATTGTGTAAATTTAGATCATGAGCTCATGTTTAGCTAAACAGCTGACCTTGTAAGACGCTTAGGTGTGAACGCTCGTAAGCTTCAGCAGAAAGTCGGCAAAGATTTTTTTGTGTCCCTCCAATGAGTTGCCCGCGAGAACCCCGTTTTCTACAAGTGTTGGTCCAATACTCCCTCAATAGGCAGGGGACTCCGACAGGGCTGCTTGGCGGCCCCCGATCTGGGGCAGGGGCAGTGGGCGGCCTGTGGCCCAGGCAGAAGCCTCTCTGCATGTGTCCCAGGGACCCATCTGCCTGCGAACTTCGGTCACCTGGCAGGAAGCTATGATGCCCAGACCTATGGTTAGCTGAGCAGCGAGGTGTACTGTGCGGACAGGTTCCACACACACTTCAAGTAAGACGTCGGCCTGAGTGGAAAGGTGAGAGTTTGGGCAGCTGTGCAGACAAAGAAGGCGCCCTTTGGCCTAGGCCTAAATGCTTGTGACACCCCACTGGACCTGCCGGGCTCTGAGGGCCCTGCCCTGGGCCCCATGCTCCCCTGCCCTTTGTTCAGTCACAGCAGAGATGGCCACACCCACTCCCTCAGTGAGGGCAGTGTTCCAACCTCCCTCAGCCCCGCCCCCTCTCTGCAGGTTACCATGGACTACAGATGCTGCATTCTGAGGCCAGGGCGTTCCGAGAATGCCAAGGGCAGACATGATGACCTTAAATGATTTCCTCTTGCGTCAGGTTTGGTAAACTTTAGGAGCTAGGAAATGGTCCACTTTACAGAAATGTTCAAATTTACTGGCATTTCTTATATTCTCTGCTATAACATTGTCCTGATTCTTTCTGTATATTCTTTACTTATGTTTTTGTTTTCCTTAATCAAAGTGTGTCTTTTCAATCTTTTCAAAGAAGATTCTTTGGACTTACTAAATCACCTCAATTTTATACGTTTTCTGTTGTATTAAGTTCTGCTCATATCTTTATTTATCTTTTTTCTATGTTCTCAGGGTTTATTGTTTTGATCTTCTGATGTCAATTAAAACACTTGGTTATTCATTTTAATAAATATTTTACTTATAAAGATTTGAACTTTTGAAGATTCCAGCTTACTTGTAAGTTTCTAAGGGTCAGGTCCTCTCCATTGTTGCTGGCCTAAGGTTTAGTTCACCATATAGCAATGTATATATTGACCTATTTTCCCCTCGACTTTCTGTGATTCCCTACATCTCACCTTTCTTTGCAGACAAGCCATTTGAAATACCCTTAACTTATTTCACAGCCAATAAGTCATTGAAATAATGTGTATTTTTTAGAGAAATCTTCTTCTATAATTAGGCAGAAAATCTCACCTGCCATAGTTTTCAAAACAGCATAATTTCACTCTTCTCAATGCTTAACCTGTTGTATTACACAACCTTTGAGTATTTAGCTTTATCAATGACATGTACTTTAAAAATGTTTTAGAGATCCTACCAGTCTTTGAAAACATCCTTGTTCCTGGTTTCAGTTCCAGTTTTATGTATATTTTCTGCCTTGCACCTGACTATTCCTACAATTGATGGATGGCCTTGGGAATCTAATTCTGGTATTGATAGTTTTTGCTGATTGTCTCCCCTTGTAGCTGATTTCTTCATTATTGTGTAAATTTAGATCATGAGCTCATGTTTAGCTAAACAGCTGACCTTGTAAGACGCTTAGGTGTGAACGCTCGTAAGCTTCAGCAGAAAGTCGGCAAAGATTTATTTGTGTCCCTCCAATGAGTTGCCCGCGAGAACCCCGTTTTCTACAAGTGTTGGTCCAATACTCCCTCAAGAGGCAGGGGACTCCGACAGGGCTGCTTGGCGGCCCCCGATCTGGGGCAGGGGCAGTGGGCGGCCTGTGGCCCAGGCAGATGCCTCTCTGCATGTGTCCCAGGGACCCATCTGCCTGCGAACTTCGGTCACCTGGCAGGAAGCTATGATGCCCAGACCTATGGTTAGCTGAGCAGCGAGGTGTACTGTGCGGACAGGTTCCACACACACTTCAAGTAAGAGGTCGGCCTGATTGGAAAGGTGAGAGTTTGGGCAGCTGTGCAGACAAAGAAGGCGCCCTTTGGCCTGGGCCTAAATGCTTGTGACACCCCACTGGACCTGCCGGGCTCTGAGGGCCCTGCCCTGGGCCCCCTGCTCCCCTGCCCTTTGTTCAGTCACAGCAGAGATGGCCACACCCACTCCCTCAGTGAGGGCAGTGTTCCAACCTCCCTCAGCCCCGCCCCCTCTCTGCAGGTTACCATGGACTACAGATGCTGCATTCTGAGGCCAGGGCGTTCCGAGAATGCCAAGGCCAGACATGATGACCTTAAATGATTTCCTCTTGTGTCAGGTTTGGTAAACTTTAGGAGCTAGGAAATGGTCCACTTTACAGAAATGTTCAAATTTACTGGCATTTCTTATATTCTCTGCTATAACATTGTCCTGATTCTTTCTGTATATTCTTTACTTATGTTTTTGTTTTCCTTAATCAAAGTGTGTCTTTTCAATCTTTTCAAAGAAGATTCTTTGGACTTACTAAATCACCTCAATTTTATACGTTTTCTGTTGTATTAAGTTCTGCTCATATCTTTATTTATCTTTTTTCTATGTTCTCAGGGTTTATTGTTTTGATCTTCTGATGTCAATTAAAACACTTGGTTATTCATTTTAATAAATATTTTACTTATAAAGATTGGAACTTTTGAAGATTCCAGCTTACTTGTAAGTTTCTAAGGGTCAGGTCCTCTCCATTGTTGCTGGCCTAAGGTTTAGTTCACCATATAGCAATGTATATATTGACCTCTTTTCCCCTCGACTTTCTGTGATTCCCTACATCTCACCTTTCTTTGCAGACAAGCCATTTGAAATACCCTTAACTTATTTCACAGCCAATAAGTCATTGAAATAATGTGTATTTTTTAGAGAAATCTTCTTCTATAATTAGGCAGAAAATCTCACCTGCCATAGTTTTCAAAACAGCATAATTTCACTCTTCTCAATGCTTAATCTGTTGTATTACACAACCTTTGAGTATTTAGCTTTATCAATGACATGTACTTTAAAAATGTTTTAGAGATCCTACCAGTCTTTGAAAACATCCTTGTTCCTGGTTTCAGTTCCAGTTTTATGTATATTTTCTGCCTTGCACCTGACTATTCCTACAATTGATGGATGGCCTTGGGAATCTAATTCTGGTATTGATAGTTTTTGCTGATTGTCTCCCCTTGTAGCTGATTTCTTCATTATTGTGTAAATTTAGATCATGAGCTCATGTTTAGCTAAACAGCTGACCTTGTAAGACGCTTAGGTGTGAACGCTCGTAAGCTTCAGCAGAAAGTCGGCAAAGATTTATTTGTGTCCCTCCAATGAGTTGCCCGCGAGAACCCCGTTTTCTACAAGTGTTGGTCCAATACTCCCTCAAGAGGCAGGGGACTCCGACAGGGCTGCTTGGCGGCCCCCGATCTGGGGCAGGGGCAGTGGGCGGCCTGTGGCCCAGGCAGATGCCTCTCTGCATGTGTCCCAGGGACCCATCTGCCTGCGAACTTCGGTCACCTGGCAGGAAGCTATGATGCCCAGACCTATGGTTAGCTGAGCAGCTAACTGTGCGGACAGGTTCCAGACACACTTCAAGTAAGAGGTCGGCCTGAGTGGAAAGGTGAGAGTTTGGGCAGCTGTGCAGACAAAGAAGGCGCCCTTTGGCCTGGGCCTAAATGCTTGTGACACCCCACTGGACCTGCCGGGCTCTGAGGGCCCTGCCCTGGGCCCCCTGCTCCCCTGCCCATTGTTCAGTCACAGCAGAGATGGCCACACCCACTCCCTAGGTGAGGGCAGTGTTCCAACCTCCCTCAGCCCCGCCCCCTCTCCGCAGGTTACCATGGACTACAGATGCTGCATTCTGAGGCCAGGGCGTTCCGAGAATGCCAAGGGCAGACTTGATGACCTTAAATGATTTCCTCTTGTGTCAGGTTTGGTAAACTTTAGGAGCTAGGAAATGGTCCACTTTACAGAAATGTTCAAATTTACAGGCATTTCATATATTCTCTGCTATAACATTGTCCTGATTCTTTCTGTATATTCTTTACTTATGTTTTTGTTTTCCTTAATCAAAGTGTGTCTTTTCAATCTTTTCAAAGAAGATTCTTTGGACTTACTAAATCACCTCAATTTTATACGTTTTCTGTTGTATTAAGTTCTGCTCATATCTTTATTTATCTTTTTTCTATGTTCTCAGGGTTTATTGTTTTGATCTTCTGATGTCAATTAAAACACTTGGTTATTCATTTTAATAAATATTTTACTTATAAAGATTTGAACTTTTGAAGAATCCAGCTTACTTGTAAGTTTCTAAGGGTCAGGTCCTCTCCATTGTTGCTGGACTAAGGTTTAGTTCACCATATAGCAATGTATATATTGACCTATTTTCCCCTCGACTTTCTGTGATTCCCTACATCTCACCTTTCTTGGCAGACAAGCCATTTGAAATACCCTTAACTTATTTCACAGCCAATAAGTCATTGAAATAATGTGTATTTTTCAGAGAAATCTTCTTCTATAATTAGGCAGAAAATCTCACCTGCCATAGTTTTCAAAACAGCATAATTTCACACTTCTCAAAGCTTAATCTGTTGTATTACACAACCTTTGAGTATTTAGCTTTATCAATGACATGTACTTTAAAAATGTTTTAGAGATCCTACCAGTCTTTGAAAACATCCTTGTTCCTGGTTTCAGTTCCAGTTTTATGTATATTTTCTGCCTTGCACCTGACTATTCCTACAATTGATGGATGGCCTTGGGAATCTAATTCTGGTATTGATAGTTTTTGCTGATTGTCTCCCCTTGTAGCTGATTTCTTCATTATTGTGTAAATTTAGATCATGAGCTCATGTTTAGCTAAACAGCTGACCTTGTAAGACGCTTAGGTGTGAACGCTCGTAAGCTTCAGCAGAAAGTCGGCAAAGATTTATTTGTGTCCCTCCAATGAGTTGCCCGCGAGAACCCCGTTTTCTACGAGTGTTGGTCCAATACTCCCTCAAGAGGCAGGGGACTCCGACAGGGCTGCTTTGCGGCCCCCGATCTGGGGCAGGGGCAGTGGGCGGCCTGTGGCCCAGGCAGAAGCCTCTCTGCATGTGTCCCAGGGACCCATCTGCCTGCGAACTTCGGTCACCTGGCAGGAAGCTATGATGCCCAGACCTATGGTTAGCTGAGCAGCGAGGTGTACTGTGCGGACAGGTTCCACACACACTTCAAGTAAGAGGTCGGCCTGAGTGGAAAGGTGAGAGTTTGGGCAGCTGTGCAGACAAAGAAGGCGCCCTTTGGCCTGGGCCTAAATGCTTGTGACACCCCACTGGACCTGCCGGGCTCTGAGGGCCCTGCCCTGGGCCCCCTGCTCCCCTGCCCTTTGTTCAGTCACAGCAGAGATGGCCACACCCACTCCCTCAGTGAGGGCAGTGTTCCAACCTCCCTCAGCCCCGCCCCCTCTCCGCAGGTTACCATGGACTACAGATGCTGCATTCTGAGGCCAGGGCGTTCCGAGAATGCCAAGGGCAGACATGATGACCTTAAATGATTTCCTCTTGTGTCAGGTTTGGTAAACTTTAGGAGCTAGGAAATGGTCCACTTTACAGAAATGTTCAAATTTACTGGCATTTCATATATTCTCTGCTATAACATTGTCCTGATTCTTTCTGTATATTCTTTACTTATGTTTTTGTTTTCCTTAATCAAAGTGTGTCTTTTCAATCTTTTCAAAGAAGATTCTTTGGACTCACTAAATCACCTCAATTTTATACGTTTTCTGTTGTATTAAGTTCTGCTCATATCTTTATTTATCTTTTTTCTATGTTCTCAGGGTTTATTGTTTTGATCTTCTGATGTCAATTAAAACACTTGGTTATTCATTTTAATAAATATTTTACTTATAAAGATTTGAACTTTTGAAGAATCCAGCTTACTTGTAAGTTTCTAAGGGTCAGGTCCTCTCCATTGTTGCTGGACTAAGGTTTAGTTCACCATATAGCAATGTATATATTGACCTATTTTCCACTCGACTTTCTGTGATTCCCTACATCTCACCTTTCTTGGCAGACAAGCCATTTGAAATACCCTTAACTTATTTCACAGCCAATAAGTCATTGAAATAATGTGTATTTTTCAGAGAAATCTTCTTCTATAATTAGGCAGAAAATCTCACCTGCCATAGTTTTCAAAACAGCATAATTTCACACTTCTCAAAGCTTAATCTGTTGTATTACACAACCTTTGAGTATTTAGATTTATCAATGACATGTACTTTAAAAATGTTTTAGTGATCCTACCAGTCTTTGAAAACATCCTTGTTCCTGGTTTCAGTTCCAGTTTTATGTATATTTTCTGCCTTGCACCTGACTATTCCTACAATTGATGGATGGCCTTGGGAATCTAATTCTGGTATTGATAGTTTTTGCTGGTTGTCTCCCCTTGTAGCTGATTTCTTCATTATTGTGTAAATTTAGATCATGAGCTCATGTTTAGCTAAACAGCTGACCTTGTAAGACGCTTAGGTGTGAACGCTCGTAAGCTTCAGCAGAAAGTCGGCAAAGATTTATTTGTGTCCCTCCAATGAGTTGCCCGCGAGAACCCCGTTTTCTACGAGTGTTGGTCCAATACTCGCTCAAGAGGCAGGGGACTCCGACAGGGCTGCTTTGCGGCCCCCGATCTGGGGCAGGGGCAGTGGGCGGCCTGTGGCCCAGGCAGAAGCCTCTCTGCATGTGTCCCAGGGACCCATCTGCCTGCGAACTTCGGTCACCTGGCAGGAAGCTATGATGCCCAGACCTATGGTTAGCTGAGCAGCGAGGTGTACTGTGCGGACAGGTTCCACACACACTTCAAGTAAGAGGTCGGCCTGAGTGGAAAGGTGAGAGTTTGGGCAGCTGTGCAGACAAAGAAGGCGCCCTTTGGCCTGGGCCTAAATGCTTGTGACACCCCACTGGACCTGCCGGGCTCTGAGGGCCCTGCCCTGGGCCCCCTGCTCCCCTGCCCTTTGTTCAGTCACAGCAGAGATGGCCACACCCACTCCCTCAGTGAGGGCAGTGTTCCAACCTCCCTCAGCCCCGCCCCCTCTCCGCAGGTTACCATGGACTACAGATGCTGCATTCTGAGGCCAGGGCGTTCCGAGAATGCCAAGGGCAGACATGATGACCTTAAATGATTTCCTCTTGTGTCAGGTTTGGTAAACTTTAGGAGCTAGGAAATGGTCCACTTTACAGAAATGTTCAAATTTACTGGCATTTCATATATTCTCTGCTATAACATTGTCCTGATTCTTTCTGTATATTCTTTACTTATGTTTTTGTTTTCCTTAATCAAAGTGTGTCTTTTCAATCTTTTCAAAGAAGATTCTTTGGACTCACTAAATCACCTCAATTTTATACGTTTTCTGTTGTATTAAGTTCTGCTCATATCTTTATTTATCTTTTTTCTATGTTCTCAGGGTTTATTGTTTTGATGTTCTGATGTCAATTAAAACACTTGGTTATTCATTTTAATAAATATTTTACTTATAAAGATTTGAACTTTTGAAGATTCCAGCTTACTTGTAAGTTTCTAAGGGTCAGGTCCTCTCCATTGTTGCTGGCCTAAGGTTTAGTTCACCATATAGCAATGTATATATTGACCTCTTTTCCCCTCGACTTTCTGTGATTCCCTACATCTCACCTTTCTTTGCAGACAAGCCATTTGAAATACCCTTAACTTATTTCACAGCCAATAAGTCATTGAAATAATGTGTATTTTTTAGAGAAATCTTCTTCTATAATTAGGCAGAAAATCTCACCTGCCATAGTTTTCAAAACAGCATAATTTCACTCTTCTCAATGCTTAATCTGTTGTCTTACACAACCTTTGAGTATTTAGCTTTATCAATGACATGTACTTTAAAAATGTTTTAGAGATCCTACCAGTCTTTGAAAACATCCTTGTTCCTGGTTTCAGTTCCAGTTTTATGTATATTTTCTGCCTTGCACCTGACTATTCCTACAATTGATGGATGGCCTTGGGAATCTAATTCTGGTATTGATAGTTTCTGCTGATTGTCTCCCCTTGTAGCTGATTTCTTCATTATTGTGTAAATTTAGATCATGAGCTCATGTTTAGCTAAACAGCTGACCTTGTAAGACGCTTAGATGTGAACGCTCGTAAGCTTCAGCAGAAAGTCGGCAAAGATTTATTTGTGTCCCTCCAATGAGTTGCCCGGGAGAACCCCGTTTTCTACAAGTGTTGGTCCAGTACTCCCTCAAGAGGCAGGGGACTCTGACTGGGCTGCTTGGCGGCCCCCGATCTGGGGCAGGGGCAGTGGGCGGCCTGTGGCCCAGGCAGAAGCCTCTCTGCATGTGTCCCAGGGACCCATCTGGCTGCGAACTTCGGTCACCTGGCAGGAAGCTATGATGCCCAGACCTATGGTTAGCTGAGCAGCGAGGTGTACTGTGCGGACAGGTTCCACACACACTTCAAGTAAGAGGTCGGCCTGATTGGAAAGGTGAGAGTTTGGGCAGCTGTGCAGACAAAGAAGGCGCCCTTAGGCCTGGGCCTAAATGCTTGTGACACCACACTGGACCTGCCGGGCTCTGAGGGCCCTGCCCTGGGCCCCCTGCTCCCCTGCCCTTTGTTCAGTCACAGCAGAGATGGCCACACCCACTCCCTCAGTGAGGGCAGTGTTCCAACCTCCCTCAGCCCCGCCCCCTCTCCGCAGGTTACCATGGACTACAGATGCTGCATTCTGAAGCCAGGGTGTTCCGAGAATGCCAAGGGCAGACATGATGACCTTAAATGATTTCCTCTTGTTTCACGTTTGGTAAACTTTAGGAGCTAGGAAATGGTCCACTTTACAGAAATGTTCAAATTTACTGGCATTTCATATATTCTCTGCTATAACATTGTCCTGATTCTTTCTGTATATTCTTTACTTATGTTTTTGTTTTCCTTAATCAAAGTGTGTCTTTTCAATCTTTTCAAAGAAGATTCTTTGGACTTACTAAATCACCTCAATTTTATACGTTTTCTGTTGTATTAAGTTCTGCTCATATCTTTATTTATCTTTTTTCTATGTTCTCAGGGTTTATTGTTTTGATCTTCTGATGTCAATTAAAACACTTGGTTATTCATTTTAATAAATATTTTACTTATAAAGATTTGAACTTCTGAAGATTCCAGCTTACTTGTAAGTTTCTAAGGGTCAGGTCCTCTCCATTGTTGCTGGCCTAAGGTTTAGTTCACCATATAGCAATGTATATATTGACCTCTTTTCCCCTCGACTTTCTGTGATTCCCTACATCTCACCTTTCTTTGCAGACAAGCCATTTGAAATACCCTTAACTTATTTCACAGCCAATAAGTCATTGAAATAATGTGTATTTTTTAGAGAAATCTTCTTCTATAATTAGGCAGAAAATCTCACCTTCCATAGTTTTCAAAACAGCATAATTTCACTCTTCTCAATGCTTAATCTGTTGTATTACACAACCTTTGAGTATTTAGCTTTATCAATGACATGTACTTTAAAAATGTTTTACAGATCCTACCAGTCTTTGAAAACATCCTTGTTCCTGGTTTCAGTTCCAGTTTTATGTATATTTTCTGCCTTGCACCTGACTATTCCTACAATTGATGGATGGCCTTGGGAATCTAATTCTGGTATTGATAGTTTTTGCTGATTGTCTGCCCTTGTAGCTGATTTCTTCATTATTGTGTAAATTTAGATCATGAGCTCATGTTTAGCTAAACAGCTGACCTTGTAAGACGCTTAAGTGTGAACGCTCGTAAGCTTCAGCAGAAAGTCGGCAAAGATTTATTTGTGTCCCTCCAATGAGTTGCCTGCGAGAACCCCGTTTTCTACGAGTGTTGGTCCAATACTCCCTCAAGAGGCAGGGGACTCCGACAGGGCTGCTTTGCGGCCCCCGATCTGGGGCAGGGGCAGTGGGCGGCCTGTGGCCCAGGCAGAAGCCTCTCTGCATGTGTCCCAGGGACCCATCTGCCTGCGAACTTCGGTCACCTGGCAGGAAGCTATGATGCCCAGACCTATGGTTAGCTGAGCAGCGAGGTGTACTGTGCGGACAGGTTCCACACACACTTCAAGTAAGAGGTCGGCCTGAGTGGAAAGGTGAGAGTTTGGGCAGCTGTGCAGACAAAGAAGGCGCCCTTTGGCCTGGGCCTAAATGCTTGTGACACCCCACTGGACCTGCCGGGCTCTGAGGGCCCTGCCCTGGGCCCCCTGCTCCCCTGCCCTTTGTTCAGTCACAGCAGAGATGGCCACACCCACTCCCTCAGTGAGGGCAGTGTTCCAAACTCCCTCAGCCCCGCCCCCTCTCCGCAGGTTACCATGGACTACAGATGCTGCATTCTGAGGCCAGGGCGTTCCGAGAATGCCAAGGGCAGACATGATGACCTTAAATGATTTCCTCTTGTGTCAGGTTTGATAAACTTTAGGAGCTAGGAAATGGTCCACTTTACAGAAATGTTCAAATTTACTGGCATTTCTTATATTCTCTGCTATAACATTGTCCTGATTCTTTCTGTATATTCTTTACTTATGTTTTTGTTTTCCTTAATCAAAGTGTGTCTTTTCAATCTTTTCAAAGAAGATTCTTTGGACTTACTAAATCACCTCAATTTTATTCGTTTTCTGTTGTATTAAGTTCTGCTCATATCTTTATTTATCTTTTTTCTATGTTCTCAGGGTTTATTGTTTTGATCTTCTGATGTCAATTAAAACACTTGGTTATTCATTTTAATAAATATTTTACTTATAAAGATTTGAACTTTTGAAGATTCCAGCTTACTTGTAAGTTTCTAAGGGTCAGGTCCTCTCCATTGTTGCTGGCCTAAGGTTTAGTTCACCATATAGCAATGTATATATTGACCTATTTTCCCCTCGACTTTCTGTGATTCCCTACATCTCACCTTTCTTTGCAGACAAGCCATTTGAAATACCCTTAACTTATTTCACAGCCAATAAGTCATTGAAATAATGTGTATTTTTTAGAGAAATCTTCTTCTATAATTAGGCAGCAAATCTCACCTGCCATAGTTTTCAAAACAGCATAATTTCACACTTCTCAATGCTTAATCTGTTGTATTACACAACATTTGAGTATTTAGCTTTATCAATGACATGTACTTTAAAAAGGTTTTAGAGATCCTACCAGTCTTTGAAAACATCCTTGTTCCTTGTTTCATTTCCAGTTTTATGTATATTTTCGGCCTTGCACCTGACTATTCCTACAATTGATGGATGGCCTTGGGAATCTAATTCTGGTATTGATAGTTTCTGCTGATTGTCTCCCCTTGTAGCTGATTTCTTCATTATTGTGTAAATTTAGATCATGAGCTCATGTTTAGCTAAACAGCTGACCTTGTAAGACGCTTAGGTGTGAACGCTCGTAAGCTTCAGCAGAAAGTCGGCAAAGATTTATTTGTGTCCCTCCAATGAGTTGCCCGGGAGAACCCCGTTTTCTACAAGTGTTGGTCCAGTACTTCCTCAAGAGGCAGGGGACACTGACAGGGCTGCTTGGAGGCCCCCGATCTGGGGCAGGGGCAGTGGGCGGCCTGTGGCCCAGGCAGAAGCCTCTCTGCATGTGTCCCAGGGACACATCTGGCTGCGAACTTCGGTCACCTGGCAGGAAGCTATGATGCCCAGACCTATGGTTAGCTGAGCAGCGAGGTGTACTGTGCGGACAGGTTCCACACACACTTCAAGTAAGAGGTCGGCCTGATTGGAAAGGTGAGAGTTTGGGCAGCTGTGCAGACAAAGAAGGCGCCCTTTGGCCTGGGCCTAAATGCTTGTGACACCCCACTGGACCTGCCGGGCTCTGAGGGCCCTGCCCTGGGCCCCCTGCTCCCCTGCCCTTTGTTCAGTCAGAGCAGAGATGGCCACACCCACTCCCTCAGTGAGGGCAGTGTTCCAACCTCCCTCAGCCCCGCCCCCTCTCCGCAGGTTACCATGGACTACAGATGCTGCATTCTGAGGCCAGGGCGTTCCGAGAATGCCAAGGGCAGACATGATGACCTTAAATGATTTCCTCTTGTGTCAGGTTTGGTAAACTTTAGGAGCTAGGAAATGGTCCACTTTACAGAAATGTTCAAATTTACTGGCATTTCATATATTCTCTGCTATAACATTGTCCTGATTCTTTCTGTATATTCTTTACTTATGTTTTTGTTTTCCTTAATCAAAGTGTGTCTTTTCAATCTTTTCAAAGAAGATTCTTTGGACTTACTAAATCACCTCAATTTTATACGTTTTCTGTTGTATTAAGTTCTGCTCATATCTTTATTTATCTTTTTTCTATGTTCTCAGGGTTTATTGTTTTGATCTTCTGATGTCAATTAAAACACTTGGTTATTCATTTTAATAAATATTTTACTTATAAAGATTTGAACTTCTGAAGATTCCAGCTTACTTGTAAGTTTCTAAGGGTCAGGACCTCTCCATTGTTGCTGGCCTAAGGTTTAGTTCACCATATAGCAATGTATATATTGACCTCTTTTCCCCTCGACTTTCTGTGATTCCCTACATCTCACCTTTCTTTGCAGACAAGCCATTTGAAATACCCTTAACTTATTTCACAGCCAATAAGTCATTGAAATAATGTGTATTTTTTAGAGAAATCTTCTTCTATAATTAGGCAGAAAATCTCACCTGCCATAGTTTTCAAAACAGCATAATTTCACTCTTCTCAATGCTTAATCTGTTGTCTTACACAACCTTTGAGTATTTAGCTTTATCAATGACATGTACTTTAAAAATGTTTTAGAGATCCTACCAGTCTTTGAAAACATCCTTGTTCCTGGTTTCAGTTCCAGTTTTATGTATATTTTCTGCCTTGCACCTGACTATTCCTACAATTGATGGATGGCCTTGGGAATCTAATTCTGGTATTGATAGTTTTTGCTGATTGTCTGACCTTGTAGCTGATTTCTTCATTATTGTGTAAATTTAGATCATGAGCTCATGTTTAGCTAAACAGCTGACCTTGTAAGACGCTTAGGTGTGAACGCTCGTAAGCTTCAGCAGAAAGTCGGCAAAGATTTATTTGTGTCCCTCCAATGAGTTGCCCGCGAGAACCCCGTTTTCTACAAGTGTTGGTCCAATACTCCCTCAAGAGGCAGGGGACTCCGACAGGGCTGCTTGGCGGCCCCCTATCTGGGGCAGGGGCAGTGGGCGGCCTGTGGCCCAGGCAGAAGCCTCTCTGCATGTGTCCCAGGGACCCATCTGGCTGCGAACATCGGTCACCTGGAAGGAAGCTATGATGCCCAGACCTATGGTTAGCTGAGCAGCGAGGTGTACTGTGCGGACAGGTTCCACACACACTTCAAGTAAGAGGTCGGCCTGAGTGGAAAGGTGAGAGTTTGGGCAGCTGTGCAGACAAAGAAGGCGCCCTTTGGCCTGGGCCTAAATGCTTGTGACACCCCACTGGACCTGCCGGGCTCTGAGGGCCCTGCCCTGGGCCCCCTGCTCCCCTGCCCTTTGTTCAGTCACAGCAGAGATGGCCACACCCACTCCCTCAGTGAGGGCAGTGTTCCAACCTCCCTCAGCCCCGCCCCCTCTCCGCAGGTTACCATGGACTACAGATGCTGCATTCTGAGGCCAGGGCGTTCCGAGAATGCCAAGGGCAGACATGATGACCTTAAATGATTTCCTCTTGTGTCAGGTTTGGTAAACTTTAGGAGCTAGGAAATGGTCCACTTTACAGAAATGTTCAAATTTACTGGCATTTCATATATTCTCTGCTATAACATTGTCCTGATTCTTTCTGTATATTCTTTACTTATGTTTTTGTTTTCCTTAATCAAAGTGTGTCTTTTCAATCTTTTCAAAGAAGATTCTTTGGACTTACTAAATCACCTCAATTTTATACGTTTTCTGTTGTATTAAGTTCTGCTCATATCTTTATTTATCTTTTTTCTATGTTCTCAGGGTTTATTGTTTTGATCTTCTGATGTCAATTAAAACACTTGGTTATTCATTTTAATAAATATTTTACTTATAAAGATTTGAACTTTTGAAGATTCCAGCTTACTTGTAAGTTTCTAAGGGTCAGGTCCTCTCCATTGTTGCTGGCCTAAGGTTTAGTTCACCATATAGCAATGTATATATTGACCTCTTTTCCCCTCGACTTTCTGTGATTCCCTACATCTCACCTTTCTTTGCAGACAAGCCATTTGAAATACCCTTAACTTATTTCACAGCCAATACGTCATTGAAATAATGTGTATTTTTTAGAGAAATCTTCTTCTATAATTAGGCAGAAAATCTCACCTTCCATAGTTTTCAAAACAGCATAATTTCACTCTTCTCAATGCTTAATCTGTTGTATTACACAACCTTTGAGTATTTAGCTTTATCAATGACATGTACTTTAAAAATGTTTTACAGATCCTACCAGTCTTTGAAAACATCCTTGTTCCTGGTTTCAGTTCCAGTTTTATGTATATTTTCTGCCTTGCACCTGACTATTCCTACAATTGATGGATGGCCTTGGGAATCTAATTCTGGTATTGATAGTTTTTGCTGATTGTCTGACCTTGTAGCTGATTTCTTCATTATTGTGTAAATTTAGATCATGAGCTCATGTTTAGCTAAACAGCTGACCTTGTAAGACGCTTAGGTGTGAACGCTCGTAAGCTTCAGCAGAAAGTCGGCAAAGATTTATTTGTGTCCCTCCAATGAGTTGCCCGCGAGAACCCCGTTTTCTACAAGTGTTGGTCCAATACTCCCTCAAGAGGCAGGGGACTCCGACAGGGCTGCTTGGCGGCCCCCGATCTGGGGCAGGGGCAGTGGGCGGCCTGTGGCCCAGGCAGAAGCCTCGCTGCATGTGTCCCAGGGACCCATCTGCCTGCGAACTTCGGTCACCTGGCAGGAAGATATGATGCCCAGACCTATGGTTAGCTGAGCAGCGAGGTGTACTGTGCGGACAGGTTCCACACACACTTCAAGTAAGAGGTCGGCCTGATTGGAAAGGTGAGAGTTTGGGCAGCTGTGCAGACAAAGAAGGCGCCCTTTGGCCTGGGCCTAAATGCTTGTGACACCCCACTGGACCTGCCGGGCTCTGAGGGCCCTGCCCTGGGCCCCCTGCTCCCCTGCCCTTTGTTCAGTCAGAGCAGAGATGGCCACACCCACTCCCTCAGTGAGGGCAGTGTTCCAATCTCCCTCAGCCCCGCCCCCTCTCCGCAGGTTACCATGGACTACAGATGCTGCATTCTGAGGCCAGGGCGTTCCGAGAATGCCAAGGGCAGACATGATGACCTTAAATGATTTCCTCTTGTGTCAGGTTTGGTAAACTTTAGGAGCTAGGAAATGGTCCACTTTACAGAAATGTTCAAATTTACTGGCATTTCATATATTCTCTGCTATAACATTGTCCTGATTCTTTCTGTATATTCTTTACTTATGTTTTTGTTTTCCTTAATCAAAGTGTGTCTTTTCAATCTTTTCAAAGAAGATTCTTTGGACTTACTAAATCACCTCAATTTTATACGTTTTCTGTTGTATTAAGTTCTGCTCATATCTTTATTTATCTTTTTTCTATGTTCTCAGGGTTTATTGTTTTGATCTTCTGATGTCAATTAAAACACTTGGTTATTCATTTTAATAAATATTTTACTTATAAAGATTTGAACTTTTGAAGATTCCAGCTTACTTGTAAGTTTCTAAGGGTCAGGTCCTCTCCATTGTTGCTGGCCTAAGGTTTAGTTCACCATATAGCAATGTATATATTGACCTCTTTTCCCCTCGACTTTCTGTGATTCCCTACATCTCACCTTTCTTTGCAGACAAGCCATTTGAAATACCCTTAACTTATTTCACAGCCAATAAGTCATTGAAATAATGTGTATTTTTTAGAGAAATCTTCTTCTATAATTAGGCAGAAAATCTCACCTGCCATAGTTTTCAAAACAGCATAATTTCACTCTTCTCAATGCTTAATCTGTTGTATTACACAACCTTTGAGTATTTAGCTTTATCAATGACATGTCCTTTAAAAATGTTTTAGAGATCCTACCAGTCTTTGAAAACATCCTTGTTCCTGGTTTCAGTTCCAGTTTTATGTATATTTTCTGCCTTGCACCTGACTATTCCTACAATTGATGGATGGCCTTGGGAATCTAATTCTGGTATTGATAGTTTTTGCTGATTGTCTCCCCTTGTAGCTGATTTCTTCATTATTTTGTAAATTTAGATCATGAGCTCATGTTTAGCTAAACAGCTGACCTTGTAAGACGCTTAGGTGTGAACGCTCGTAAGCTTCAGCAGAAAGTCGGCAAAGATTTATTTGTGTCCCTCCAATGAGTTGCCCGCGAGAACCCCGTTTTCTACAAGTGTTGGTCCAATACTCCCTCAAGAGGCAGGGGACTCCGACAGGGCTGCTTGGCGGCCCCCGATCTGGGGCAGGGGCAGTGGGCGGCCTGTGGCCCAGGCAGAAGCCTCTCTGCATGTGTCCCAGGGACCCATCTGGCTGCGAACTTCGGTCACCTGGCAGGAAGCTATGATGCCCAGACCTATGGTTAGCTGAGCAGCGAGGTGTACTGTGCGGACAGGTTCCACACACACTTCAAGTAAGAGGTCGGCCTGAGTGGAAAGGTGAGAGTTTGGGCAGCTGTGCAGACAAAGAAGGCGCCCTTTGGCCTGGGCCTAAATGCTTGTGACACCCCACTGGACCTGCCGGGCTCTGAGGGCCCTGCCCTGGGCCCCATGCTCCCCTGCCCTTTGTTCAGTCACAGCAGAGATGGCCACACCCACTCCCTCAGTGAGGGCAGTGTTCCAAACTCCCTCAGCCCCGCCCCCTCTCCGCAGGTTACCATGGACTACAGATGCTGCATTCTGAGGCCAGGGCGTTCCGAGAATGCCAAGGGCAGACATGATGACCTTAAATGATTTCCTCTTGTGTCAGGTTTGGTAAACTTTAGGAGCTAGGAAATGGTCCACTTTACAGAAATGTTCAAATTTACTGGCATTTCATATATTCTCTGCTATAACATTGTCCTGATTCTTTCTGTATATTCTTTACTTATGTTTTTGTTTTCCTTAATCAAAGTGTGTCTTTTCAATCTTTTCAAAGAAGATTCTTTGGACTTACTAAATCACCTCAATTTTATACGTTTTCTGTTGTATTAAGTTCTGCTCATATCTTTATTTATCTTTTTTCTATGTTCTCAGGGTTTATTGTTTTGATCTTCTGATGTCAATTAAAACACTTGGTTATTCATTTTAATAAATATTTTACTTATAAAGATTGGAACTTTTGAAGATTCAAGCTTACTTGTAAGTTTCTAAGGGTCAGGTCCTCTCCATTGTTGCTGGCCTAAGGTTTAGTTCACCATATAGCAATGTATATATTGACCTCTTTTCCCCTCGACTTTCTGTGATTCCCTACATCTCACCTTTCTTTGCAGACAAGCCATTTGAAATACCCTTAACTTATTTCACAGCCAATAAGTCATTGAAATAATGTGTATTTTTTAGAGAAATCTTCTTCTATAATTAGGCAGAAAATCTCACCTGCCATAGTTTTCAAAACAGCATAATTTCACTCTTCTCAATGCTTAATCTGTTGTCTTACACAACCTTTGAGTATTTAGCTTTATCAATGACATGTCCTTTAAAAATGTTTTAGAGATCCTACCAGTCTTTGAAAACATCCTTGTTCCTGGTTTCAGTTCCAGTTTTATGTATATTTTCTGCCTTGCACCTGACTATTCCTACAATTGATGGATGGCCTTGGGAATCTAATTCTGGTATTGATAGTTTTTGCTGATTGTCTCCACTTGTAGCTGATTTCTTCATTATTGTGTAAATTTAGATCATGAGCTCATGTTTAGCTAAACAGCTGACCTTGTAAGACGCTTAGGTGTGAACGCTCGTAAGCTTCAGCAGAAAGTCGGCAAAGATTTATTTGTGTCCCTCCAATGAGTTGCCCGCGAGAACCCCGTTTTCTACAAGTGTTGGTCCAATACTCCCTCAAGAGGCAGGGGACTCCGACAGGGCTGCTTGGCGGCCCCCGATCTGGGGCAGGGGCAGTGGACGGCCTGTGGCCCAGGCAGAAGCCTCTCTGCATGTGTCCCAGGGACCCATCTCGCTGCGAACTTCGGTCAGCTGGCAGGAAGCTATGATGCCCAGACCTATGGTTAGCTGAGCAGTGAGGTGTACTGTGCGGACAGGTTCCACACACACTTCAAGTAAGAGGTCGGCCTGAGTGGAAAGGTGAGAGTTTGGGCAGCTGTGCAGACAAAGAAGGCGCCCTTTGGCCTGGGCCTAAATGCTTGTGACACCCCACTGGACCTGCCGGGCTCTGAGGGCCCTGCCCTGGGCCCCCTGCTCCCCTGCCCTTTGTTCAGTCACAGCAGAGATGGCCACACCCACTCCCTCAGTGAGGGCAGTGTTCCAACCTCCCTCAGCCCCGCCCCCTCTCCGCAGGTTACCATGGACTACAGATGCTGCATTCTGAGGCCAGGGCGTTCCGAGAATGCCAAGGGCAGACATGATGACCTTAAATGATTTCCTCTTGTGTCAGGTTTGGTAAACTTTAGGAGCTAGGAAATGGTCCACTTTACAGAAATGTTCAAATTTACTGGCATTTCATATATTCTCTGCTATAACATTGTCCTGATTCTTTCTGTATATTCTTTACTTATGTTTTTGTTTTCCTTAATCAAAGTGTGTCTTTTCAATCTTTTCAAAGAAGATTCTTTGGACTTACTAAATCACCTCAATTTTATACGTTTTCTGTTGTATTAAGTTCTGCTCATATCTTTATTTATCTTTTTTCTATGTTCTCAGGGTTCATTGTTTTGATCTTCTGATGTCAATTAAAACACTTGGTTATTCATTTTAATAAATATTTTACTTATAAAGATTTGAACTTTTGAAGATTCCAGCTTACTTGTAAGTTTCTAAGGGTCAGGTCCTCTCCATTGTTGCTGGCCTAAGGTTTAGTTCACCATATAGCAATGTATATATTGACCTCTTTTCCCCTCGACTTTCTGTGATTCCCTACATCTCACCTTTCTTTGCAGACAAGCCATTTGAAATACCCTTAACTTATTTCACAGCCAATAAGTCATTGAAATAATGTGTATTTTTTAGAGAAATCTTCTTCTATAATTAGGCAGAAAATCTCACCTGCCATAGTTTTCAAAACAGCATAATTTCACTCTTCTCAATGCTTAATCTGTTGTCTTACACAACCTTTGAGTATTTAGCTTTATCAATGACATGTACTTTAAAAAGGTTTTAGAGATCCTACCAGTCTTTGAAAACATCCTTGTTCCTGGTTTCAGTTCCAGTTTTATGTATATTTTCTGCCTTGCACCTGACTATTCCTACAATTGATGGATGGCCTTGGGAATCTAATTCTGGTATTGATAGTTTCTGCTGATTGTCTCCCCTTGTAGCTGATTTCTTCATTATTGTGTAAATTTAGATCATGAGCTCATGTTTAGCTAAACAGCTGACCTTGTAAGACGCTTAGGTGTGAACGCTCGTAAGCTTCAGCAGAAAGTCGGCAAAGATTTATTTGTGTCCCTCCAATGAGTTGCCCGCGAGAACCCCGTTTTCTACAAGTGTTGGTCCAATACTCCCTCAAGAGGCAGGGGACTCCGACAGGGCTGCTTGGCGGCCCCCGATCTGGGGCAGGGGCAGTGGGCGGCCTGTGGCCCAGGCAGAAGCCTCGCTGCATGTGTCCCAGGGACCCATCTGCCTGCGAACTTCGGTCACCTGGCAGGAAGATATGATGCCCAGACCTATGGTTATCTGAGCAGCGAGGTGTACTGTGCGGACAGGTTCCACACACACTTCAAGTAAGAGGTCGGCCTGATTGGAAAGGTGAGAGTTTGGGCAGCTGTGCAGACAAAGAAGGCGCCCTTTGGCCTGGGCCTAAATGCTTGTGACACCCCACTGGACCTGCCGGGCTCTGAGGGCCCTGCCCTGGGCCCCCTGCTCCCCTGCCCTTTGTTCAGTCACAGCAGAGATGGCCACACCCACTCCCTCAGTGAGGGCAGTGTTCCAACCTCCCTCAGCCCCGCCCCCTCTCCGCAGGTTACCATGGACTACAGATGCTGCATTCTGAGGCCAGGGCGTTCCGAGAATGCCAAGGGCAGACATGATGACCTTAAATGATTTCCTCTTGTGTCAGGTTTGGTAAACTTTAGGAGCTAGGAAATGGTCCACTTTACAGAAATGTTCAAATTTACTGGCATTTCATATATTCTCTGCTATAACATTGTCCTGATTCTTTCTGTATATTCTTTACTTATGTTTTTGTTTTCCTTAATCAAAGTGTGTCTTTTCAATCTTTTCAAAGAAGATTCTTTGGACTTACTAAATCACCTCAATTTTATACGTTTTCTGTTGTATTAAGTTCTGCTCATATCTTTATTTATCTTTTTTCTATGTTCTCAGGGTTTATTGTTTTGATCTTCTGATGTCAATTAAAACACTTGGTTATTCATTTTAATAAATATTTTACTTATAAAGATTTGAACTTTTGAAGATTCCAGCTTACTTGTAAGTTTCTAAGGGTCAGGTCCTCTCCATTGTTGCTGGACTAAGGTTTAGTTCACCATATAGCAATGTATATATTGACCTCTTTTCCCCTCGACTTTCTGTGATTCCCTACATCTCACCTTTCTTTGCAGACAAGCCATTTGAAATACCCTTAACTTATTTCACAGCCAATAAGTCATTGAAATAATGTGTATTTTTTAGAGAAATCTTCTTCTATAATTAGGCAGAAAATCTCACCTGCCATAGTTTTCAAAACAGCATAATTTCACTCTTCTCAATGCTTAATCTGTTGTCTTACACAACCTTTGAGTATTTAGCTTTATCAATGACATGTACTTTAAAAATGTTTTAGAGATCCTACCAGTCTTTGAAAACATCCTTGTTCCTGGTTTCAGTTCCAGTTTTATGTATATGTTCTGCCTTGCACCTGACTATTCCTACAATTGATGGATGGCCTTGGGAATCTAATTCTGGTATTGATAGTTTTTGCTGATTGTCTCCCCTTGTAGCTGATTTCTTCATTATTGTGTAAATTTAGATCATGAGCTCATGTTTAGCTAAACAGCTGACCTTGTAAGACGCTTAGGTGTGAACGCTCGTAAGCTTCAGCAGAAAGTCGGCAAAGATTTATTTGTGTCCCTCCAATGAGTTGCCCGCGAGAACCCCGTTTTCTACAAGTGTTGGTCCAATAGTCCCTCAAGAGGCAGGGGACTCCGACAGGGCTGCTTGGCGGCCCCCGATCTGGGGCAGGGGCAGTGGGCGGCCTGTGGCCCAGGCAGAAGCCTCTCTGCATGTGTCCCAGGGACCCATCTCGCTGCGAACTTCGGTCACCTGGCAGGAAGCTATGATGCCCAGACCTATGGTTAGCTGAGCAGCGAGGTGTACTGTGCGGACAGGTTCCACACACACTTCAAGTAAGAGGTCGGCCTGAGTGGAAAGGTGAGAGTTTGGGCAGCTGTGCAGACAAAGAAGGCGCCCTTTGGCCTGGGCCTAAATGCTTGTGACACCCCACTGGACCTGCCGGGCTCTGAGGGCCCTGCCCTGGGCCCCCTGCTCCCCTGCCCTTTGTTCAGTCACAGCAGAGATGGCCACGCCCACTCCCTCAGTGAGGGCAGTGTTCCAACCTCCCTCAGCCCCGCCCCCTCTCCGCAGGTTACCATGGACTACAGATGCTGCATTCTGAGGCCAGGGCGTTCTGAGAATGCCAAGGGCAGACATGATGACCTTAAATGATTTCCTCTTGTGTCAGGTTTGGTAAACTTTAGGAGCTAGGAAATGGTCCACTTTACAGAAATGTTCAAATTTACTGGCATTTCATATATTCTCTGCTATAACATTGTCCTGATTCTTTCTGTATATTCTTTACTTATGTTTTTGTTTTCCTTAATCAAAGTGTGTCTTTTCAATCTTTTCAAAGAAGATTCTTTGGACTTACTAAATCACCTCAATTTTATACGTTTTCTGTTGTATTAAGTTCTGCTCATATCTTTATTTATCTTTTTTCTATGTTCTCAGGGTTCATTGTTTTGATCTTCTGATGTCAATTAAAACACTTGGTTATTCATTTTAATAAATATTTTACTTATAAAGATTTGAACTTTTGAAGATTCCAGCTTACTTGTAAGTTTCTAAGGGTCAGGTCCTCTCCATTGTTGCTGGCCTAAGGTTTAGTTCACCATATAGCAATGTATATATTGACCTCTTTTCCCCTCGACTTTCTGTGATTCCCTACATCTCACCTTTCTTTGCAGACAAGCCATTTGAAATACCCTTAACTTATTTCACAGCCAATAAGTCATTGAAATAATGTGTATTTTTTAGAGAAATCTTCTTCTATAATTAGGCAGAAAATCTCACCTGCCATAGTTTTCAAAACAGCATAATTTCACTCTTCTCAATGCTTAATCTGTTGTCTTACACAACCTTTGAGTATTTAGCTTTATCAATGACATGTACTTTAAAAATGTTTTAGAGATCCTACCAGTCTTTGAAAACATCCTTGTTCCTGGTTTCAGTTCCAGTTTTATGTATATTTTCTGCCTTGCACCTGACTATTCCTACAATTGATGGATGGCCTTGGGAATCTAATTCTGGTATTGATAGTTTTTGCTGATTGTCTCCCCTTGTAGCTGATTTCTTCATTATTGTGTAAAGTTAGATCATGAGCTCATGTTTAGCTAAACAGCTGACCTTGTAAGACGCTTAGGTGTGAACGCTCGTAAGCTTCAGCAGAAAGTCGGCAAAGATTTATTTGTGTCCCTCCAATGAGTTGCCCGCGAGAACCCCGTTTTCTACAAGTGTTGGTCCAATACTCCCTCAAGAGGCAGGGGACTCCGACAGGGCTGCTTGGCGGCCCCCGATCTGGGGCAGGGGCAGTGGGCGGCCTGTGGCCCAGGCAGAAGCCTCGCTGCATGTGTCCCAGGGACCCATCTGCCTGCGAACTTCGGTCACCTGGCAGGAAGATATGATGCCCAGACCTATGGTTAGCTGAGCAGCGAGGTGTACTGTGCGGACAGGTTCCACACACACTTCAAGTAAGAGGTCGGCCTGATTGGAAAGGTGAGAGTTTGGGCAGCTGTGCAGACAAAGAAGGCGCCCTTTGGCCTGGGCCTAAATGCTTGTGACACCCCACTGGACCTGCCGGGCTCTGAGGGCCCTGCCCTGGGCCCCCTGCTCCCCTGCCCTTTGTTCAGTCACAGCAGAGATGGCCACACCCACTCCCTCAGTGAGGGCAGTGTTCCAACCTCCCTCAGCCCCGCCCCCTCTCCGCAGGTTACCATGGACTACAGATGCTGCATTCTGAGGCCAGGGCGTTCCGAGAATGCCAAGGGCAGACATGATGACCTTAAATGATTTCCTCTTGTGTCAGGTTTGGTAAACTTTAGGAGCTAGGAAATGGTCCACTTTACAGAAATGTTCAAATTTACTGGCATTTCATATATTCTCTGCTATAACATTGTCCTGATTCTTTCTGTATATTCTTTACTTATGTTTTTGTTTTCCTTAATCAAAGTGTGTCTTTTCAATCTTTTCAAAGAAGATTCTTTGGACTTACTAAATCACCTGAATTTTATACGTTTTCTGTTGTATTAAGTTCTGCTCATATCTTTATTTATCTTTTTTCTATGTTCTCAGGGTTTATTGTTTTGATCTTCTGATGTCAATTAAAACACTTGGTTATTCATTTTAATAAATATTTTACTTATAAAGATTTGAACTTCTGAAGATTCCAGCTTACTTGTAAGTTTCTAAGGCTCAGGTCCTCTCCATTGTTGCTGGACTAAGGTTTAGTTCACCATATAGCAATGTATATATTGACCTATTTTCCCCTCGACTTTTTGTGATTCCCTACATCTCACCTTTCTTTGCAGACAAGCCATTTGAAATACCCTTAACTTATTTCACAGCCAATAAGTCATTGAAATAATGTGTATTTTATAGAGCAATCTTCTTCTATAATTAGGCAGAAAATCTCACCTGCCATAGTTTTCAAAACAGCATAATTTCACTCTTCTCAATGCTTAATCTGTTGTCTTACACAACCTTTGAGTATTTAGCTTTATCAATGACATGTACTTTAAAAATGTTTTAGAGATCCTACCAGTCTTTGAAAACATCCTTGTTCCTGGTTTCAGTTCCAGTTTTATGTATATGTTCTGCCTTGCACCTGACTATTCCTACAATTGATGGATGGCCTTGGGAATCTAATTCTGGTATTGATAGTTTTTGCTGATTGTCTCCCCTTGTAGCTGATTTCTTCATTATTGTGTAAATTTAGATCATGAGCTCATGTTTAGCTTAACAGCTGACCTTGTAAGACGCTTAGGTGTGAACGCTCGTAAGCTTCAGCAGAAAGTCGGCAAAGATTTATTTGTGTCCCTCCAATGAGTTGCCCGCGAGAACCCCGTTTTCTACAAGTGTTGGTCCAATACTCCCTCAAGAGGCAGGGGACTCCGACAGGGCTGCTTGGCGGCCCCCGATCTGGGGCAGGGGCAGTGGGCGGCCTGTGGCCCAGGCAGAAGCCTCTCTGCATGTGTCCCAGGGACCCATCTGCCTGCGAACTTCGGTCACCTGGCAGGAAGCTATGATGCCCAGACCTATGGTTAGCTGAGCAGCGAGGTGTACTGTGCGGACAGGTTCCACACACACTTCAAGTAAGAGGTCGGCCTGAGTGGAAAGGTGAGAGTTTGGGCAGCTGTGCAGACAAAGAAGGCGCCCTTTGGCCTGGGCCTAAATGCTTGTGACACCCCACTGGACCTGCCGGGCTCTGAGGGCCCTGCCCTGGGCCCCCTGCTCCCCTGCCCTTTGTTCAGTCACAGCAGAGATGGCCACACCCACTCCCTCAGTGAGGGCAGTGTTCCAACCTCCCTCAGCCCCGCCCCCTCTCCGCAGGTTACCATGGACTACAGATGCTGCATTCTGAGGCCAGGGCGTTCCGAGAATGCCAAGGGCAGACATGATGACCTTAAATGATTTCCTCTTGTGTCAGGTTTGGTAAACTTTAGGAGCTAGGAAATGGTCCACTTTACAGAAATGTTCAAATTTACTGGCATTTCATATATTCTCTGCTATAACATTGTCCTGATTCTTTCTGTATATTCTTTACTTATGTTTTTGTTTTCCTTAATCAAAGTGTGTCATTCAATCTTTTCAAAGAAGATTCTTTGGACTTACTAAATCACCTCAATTTTATACGTTTTCTGTTGTATTAAGTTCTGCTCATATCTTTATTTATCTTTTTTCTATGTTCTCAGGGTTTATTGTTTTGATCTTCTGATGTCAATTAAAACACTTGGTTATTCATTTTAATAAATATTTTACTTATAAAGATTTGAACTTCTGAAGATTCCAGCTTACTTGTAAGTTTCTAAGGGTCAGGTCCTCTCCATTGTTGCTGGCCTAAGGTTTAGTTCACCATATAGCAATGTATATATTGACCTCTTTTCCCCTCGACTTTCTGTGATTCCCTACATCTCACCTTTCTTTGCAGACAAGCCATTTGAAATACCCTTAACTTATTTCACAGCCAATAAGTCATTGAAATAATGTGTATTTTTTAGAGAAATCTTCTTCTATAATTAGGCAGAAAATCTCACCTGCCATAGTTTTCAAAACAGCATAATTTCACTCTTCTCAATGCTTAATCTGTTGTCTTACACAACCTTTGAGTATTTAGCTTTATCAATGACATGTACTTTAAAAATGTTTTAGAGATCCTACCAGTCTTTGAAAACATCCTTGTTCCTGGTTTCAGTTCCAGTTTTATGTATATTTTCTGCCTTGCACCTGACTATTCCTACAATTGATGGATGGCCTTGGGAATCTAATTCTGGTATTGATAGTTTTTGCTGATTGTCTCCCCTTGTAGCTGATTTCTTCATTATTGTGTAAAGTTAGATCATGAGCTCATGTTTAGCTAAACAGCTGACCTTGTAAGACGCTTAGGTGTGAACGCTCGTAAGCTTCAGCAGAAAGTCGGCAAAGATTTATTTGTGTCCCTCCAATGAGTTGCCCGCGAGAACCCCGTTTTCTACAAGTGTTGGTCCAATACTCCCTCAAGAGGCAGGGGACTCCGACAGGGCTGCTTGGCGGCCCCCGATCTGGGGCAGGGGCAGTGGGCGGCCTGTGGCCCAGGCAGAAGCCTCGCTGCATGTGTCCCAGGGACCCATTTGCCTGCGAACTTCGGTCACCTGGCAGGAAGATATGATGCCCAGACCTATGGTTATCTGAGCAGCGAGGTGTACTGTGCAGACAGGTTCCACACACACTTCAAGTAAGAGGTCGGCCTGATTGGAAAGGTGAGAGTTTGGGCAGCTGTGCAGACAAAGAAGGCGCCCTTTGGCCTGGGCCTAAATGCTTGTGACACCCCACTGGACCTGCCGGGCTCTGAGGGCCCTGCCCTGGGCCCCCTGCTCCCCTGCCCTTTGTTCAGTCACAGCAGAGATGGCCACACCCACTCCCTCAGTGAGGGCAGTGTTCCAACCTCCCTCAGCCCCGCCCCCTCTCCGCAGGTTACCATGGACTACAGATGCTGCATTCTGAGGCCAGGGCGTTCCGAGAATGCCAAGGGCAGACATGATGACCTTAAATGATTTCCTCTTGTGTCAGGTTTGGTAAACTTTAGGAGCTAGGAAATGGTCCACTTTACAGAAATGTTCAAATTTACTGGCATTTCATATATTCTCTGCTATAACATTGTCCTGATTCTTTCTGTATATTCTTTACTTATGTTTTTGTTTTCCTTAATCAAAGTGTGTCTTTTCAATCTTTTCAAAGAAGATTCTTTGGACTTACTAAATCACCTGAATTTTATACGTTTTCTGTTGTATTAAGTTCTGCTCATATCTTTATTTATCTTTTTTCTATGTTCTCAGGGTTTATTGTTTTGATCTTCTGATGTCAATTAAAACACTTGGTTATTCATTTTAATAAATATTTTACTTATAAAGATTGGAACTTTTGAAGATTCCAGCTTACTTGTAAGTTTCTAAGGGTCAGGTCCTCTCCATTGTTGCTGGCCTAAGGTTTAGTTCACCATATAGCAATGTATATATTGACGTCTTTTCCCCTCGACTTTCTGTGATTCCCTACATCTCACCTTTCTTTGCAGACAAGCCATTTGAAATACCCTTAACTTATTTCACAGCCAATAAGTCATTGAAATAATGTGTATTTTTTAGAGAAATCTTCTTCTATAATTAGGCAGAAAATCTCACCTGCCATAGTTTTCAAAACAGCATAATTTCACTCTTCTCAATGCTTAATCTGTTGTCTTACACAACCTTTGAGTATTTAGCTTTATCAATGACATGTCCTTTAAAAATGTTTTAGAGATCCTACCAGTCTTTGAAAACATCCTTGTTCCTGGTTTCAGTTCCAGTTTTATGTATATTTTCTGCCTTGCACCTGACTATTCCTACAATTGATGGATGGCCTTGGGAATCTAATTCTGGTATTGATAGTTTTTGCTGATTGTCTCCCCTTGTAGCTGATTTCTTCATTATTGTGTAAATTTAGATCATGAGCTCATGTTTAGCTAAACAGCTGACCTTGTAAGACGCTTAGGTGTGAACGCTCGTAAGCTTCAGCAGAAAGTCGGCAAAGATTTATTTGTGTCCCTCCAATGAGTTGCCCGGGAGAACCCCGTTTTCTACAAGTGTTGGTCCAATACTCCCTCAAGAGGCAGGGGACTCCGACAGGGCTGCTTGGCGGCCCCCGATCTGGGGCAGGGGCAGTGGGCGGCCTGTGGCCCAGGCAGAAGCCTCTCTGCATGTGTCCCAGGGACCCATCTGCCTGCGAACTTCGGTCACCTGGCAGGAAGCTATGATGCCCAGACCTATGGTTAGCTGAGCAGCGAGGTGTACTGTGCGGACAGGTTCCACACACTTCAAGTAAGAGGTCGGCCAGAGTGGAAAGGTGAGAGTTTGGGCAGCTGTGCAGACAAAGAAGGCGCCCTTTGGCCTGGGCCTAAATGCTTGTGACACCCCACTGGACCTGCCGGGCTCTGAGGGCCCTGCCCTGGGCCCCCTGCTCCCCTGCCCTTTGTTCAGTCACAGCAGAGATGGCCACACCCACTCCCTCAGTGAGGGCAGTGTTCCAACCTCCCTCAGCCCCGCCCCCTCTCCGCAGGTTACCATGGACTACAGATGCTGCATTCTGAGGCCAGGGCGTTCCGAGAATGCCAAGGGCAGACATGATGACCTTAAATGATTTCCTCTTGTGTCAGGTTTGGTAAACTTTAGGAGCTAGGAAATGGTCCACTTTACAGAAATGTTCAAATTTACTGGCATTTCATATATTCTCTGCTATAACATTGTCCTGATTCTTTCTGTATATTCTTTACTTATGTTTTTGTTTTCCTTAATCAAAGTGTGTCTTTTCAATCTTTTCAAAGAAGATTCTTTGGACTTACTAAATCACCTCAATTTTATACGTTTTCTGTTGTATTAAGTTCTGCTCATATCTTTATTTATCTTTTTTCTATGTTCTCAGGGTTTATTGTTTTGATCTTCTGATGTCAATTAAAACACTTGGTTATTCATTTTAATAAATATTTTACTTATAAAGATTTGAACTTTTGAAGATTCCAGCTTACTTGTAAGTTTCTAAGGGTCAGGTCCTCTCCATTGTTGCTGGCCTAAGGTTTAGTTCACCATATAGCAATGTATATATTGACCTCTTTTCCCCTCGACTTTCTGTGATTCCCTACATCTCACCTTTCTTTGCAGACAAGCCATTTGAAATACCCTTAACTTATTTCACAGCCAATAAGTCATTGAAATAATGTGTATTTTTTAGAGAAATCTTCTTCTATAATTAGGCAGAAAATCTCACCTGCCATAGTTTTCAAAACAGCATAATTTCACTCTTCTCAATGCTTAATCTGTTGTATTACACAACCTTTGAGTATTTAGCTTTATCAATGACATGTACTTTAAAAATGTTTTAGAGATCCTACCAGTCTTTGAAAACATCCTTGTTCCTGGTTTCAGTTCCAGTTTTATGTATATTTTCTGCCTTGCACCTGACTATTCCTACAATTGATGGATGGCCTTGGGAATCTAATTCTGGTATTGATAGTTTCTGCTGATTGTCTCCCCTTGTAGCTGATTTCTTCATTATTGTGTAAATTTAGATCATGAGCTCATGATTAGCTAAACAGCTGACCTTGTAAGACGCTTAGGTGTGAACGCTCGTAAGCTTCAGCAGAAAGTCGGCAAAGATTTATTTGTGTCCCTCCAATGAGTTGCCCGCGAGAACCCCGTTTTCTACAAGTGTTGGTCCAATACTCCCTCAAGAGGCAGGGAACTCCGACAGGGCTGCTTGGCGGCCCCCGATCTGGGGCAGGGGCAGTGGGCGGCCTGTGGCCCAGGCAGAAGCCTCTCTGCATGTGTCCCAGGGACCCATCTGCCTGCGAACTTCGGTCACCTGGCAGGAAGCTATGATGCCCAGACCTATGGTTAGCTGAGCAGCGAGGTGTACTGTGCGGACAGGTTCCACACACACTTCAAGTAAGAGGTCGGCCTGAGTGGAAAGGTGAGAGTTTGGGCAGCTGTGCAGACAAAGAAGGCGCCCTTTGGCCTGGGCCTAAATGCTTGTGACACCCCACTGGACCTGCCGGGCTCTGAGGGCCCTGCCCTGGGCCCCCTGCTCCCCTGCCCTTTGTTCAGTCACAGCAGAGATGGCCACACCCACTCCCTCAGTGAGGGCAGTGTTCCAACCTCCCTCAGCCCCGCCCCCTCTCCGCAGGTTACCATGGACTACAGATGCTGCATTCTGAGGCCAGGGCGTTCCGAGAATGCCAAGGGCAGACATGATGACCTTAAATGATTTCCTCTTGTGTCAGGTTTGGTAAACTTTAGGAGCTAGGAAATGGTCCACTTTACAGAAATGTTCAAATTTACTGGCATTTCATATATTCTCTGCTATAACATTGTCCTGATTCTTTCTGTATATTCTTTACTTATGTTTTTGTTTTCCTTAATCAAAGTGTGTCTTTTCAATCTTTTCAAAGAAGATTCTTTGGACTTACTAAATCACCTCAATTTTATACGTTTTCTGTTGTATTAAGTTCTGCTCATATCTTTATTTATCTTTTTTCTATGTTCTCAGGGTTTATTGTTTTGATCTTCTGATGTCAATTAAAACACTTGGTTATTCATTTTAATAAATATTTTACTTATAAAGATTTGAACTTTTGAAGATTCCAGCTTACTTGTAAGTTTCTAAGGGTCAGGTCCTCTCCATTGTTGCTGGCCTAAGGTTTAGTTCACCATATAGCAATGTATATATTGACCTCTTTTCCCCTCGACTTTCTGTGATTCCCTACATCTCACCTTTCTTTGCAGACAAGCCATTTGAAATACCCTTAACTTATTTCACAGCCAATAAGTCATTGAAATAATGTGTATTTTTTAGAGAAATCTTCTTCTATAATTAGGCAGAAAATCTCACCTGCCATAGTTTTCAAAACAGCATAATTTCACTCTTCTCAATGCTTAATCTGTTGTATTACACAACCTTTGAGTATTTAGCTTTATCAATGACATGTACTTTAAAAATGTTTTAGAGATCCTACCAGTCTTTGAAAACATCCTTGTTCCTGGTTTCAGTTCCAGTTTTATGTATATTTTCTGCCTTGCACCTGACTATTCCTACAATTGATGGATGGCCTTGGGAATCTAATTCTGGTATTGATAGTTTCTGCTGATTGTCTCCCCTTGTAGCTGATTTCTTCATTATTGTGTAAATTTAGATCATGAGCTCATGATTAGCTAAACAGCTGACCTTGTAAGACGCTTAGGTGTGAACGCTCGTAAGCTTCAGCAGAAAGTCGGCAAAGATTTATTTGTGTCCCTCCAATGAGTTGCCCGCGAGAACCCCGTTTTCTACAAGTGTTGGTCCAATACTCCCTCAAGAGGCAGGGAACTCCGACAGGGCTGCTTGGCGGCCCCAGATCTGGGGCAGGGGCAGTGGGTGGCCTGTGGCCCAGGCAGAAGCCTCTCTGCATGTGTCCCAGGGACCCATCTGCCTGCGAACTTCGGTCACCTGGCAGGAAGCTATGATGCCCAGACCTATGGTTAGCTGAGCAGCGAGGTGTACTGTGCGGACAGGTTCCACACACACTTCAAGTAAGAGGTCGGCCTGAGTGGAAAGGTGAGAGTTTGGGCAGCTGTGCAGACAAAGATGGCGCCCTTTGGCCTGGGCCTAAATGCTTGTGACACCCCACTGGACCTGCCGGGCACTGAGGGCCCTGCCCTGGGCCCCCTGCTCCCCTGCCCTTTGTTCAGTCACAGCAGAGATGGCCACACCCACTCCCTCAGTGAGGGAAGTGTTCCAACCTCCCTCAGCCCCGCCCCCTCTCCGCAGGTTACCATGGACTACAGATGCTGCATTCTGAGGCCAGGGCGTTCCGAGAATGCCAAGGGCAGACATGATGACCTTAAATGATTTCCTCTTGTGTCAGGTTTGGTAAACTTTAGGAGCTAGGTAATGGTCCACTTTACAGAAATGTTCAAATTTACTGGCATTTCATATATTCTCTGCTATAACATTGTCCTGATTCTTTCTGTATATTCTTTACTTATGTTTTTGTTTTCCTTAATCAAAGTGTGTCTTTTCAATCTTTTCAAAGAAGATTCTTTGGACTTACTAAATCACCTCAATTTTATACGTTTTCTGTTGTATTAAGTTCTGCTCATATCTTTATTTATCTTTTTTCTATGTTCTCAGGGTTTATTGTTTTGATCTTCTGATGTCAATTCAAACACTTGGTTATTCATTTTAATAAATATTTTACTTATAAAGATTTGAACTTTTGAAGATTCCAGCTTACTTGTAAGTTTCTAAGGGTCAGGTCCTCTCCATTGTTGCTGGCCTAAGGTTTAGTTCACCATATAGCAATGTATATATTGACCTATTTTCCCCTCGACTTTCTGTGATTCCCTACATCTCACCTTTCTTTGCAGACAAGCCATTTGAAATACCCTTAACTTATTTCACAGCCAATAAGTCATTGAAATAATGTGTATTTTTTAGAGCAATCTTCTTCTATAATTAGGCAGAAAATCTCACCTGCCATAGTTTTCAAAACAGCATAATTTCACTCTTCTCAATGCTTAATCTGTTGTATTACACAACCTTTGAGTATTTAGCTTTATCAATGACATGTACTTTAAAAATGTTTTAGAGATCCTACCAGTCTTTGAAAACATCCTTGTTCCTGGTTTCAGTTCCAGTTTTATGTATATTTTCTGCCTTGCACCTGACTATTCCTACAATTGATGGATGGCCTTGGGAATCTAATTCTGGTATTGATAGTTTTTGCTGATTGTCTCCCCTTGTAGCTGATTTCTTCATTATTGTGTAAATTTAGATCATGAGCTCATGTTTAGCTAAACAGCTGACCTTGTAAGACGCTTAGGTGTGAACGCTCGTAAGCTTCAGCAGAAAGTCGGCAAAGATTTATTTGTGTCCCTCCAATGAGTTGCCCGGGAGAACCCCGTTTTCTACAAGTGTTGGTCCAATACTCCCTCAAGAGGCAGGGGACTCCGACAGGGCTGCTTGGCGGCCCCCGATCTGGGGCAGGGGCAGTGGGCGGCCTGTGGCCCAGGCAGAAGCCTCTCTGCATGTGTCCCAGGGACCCATCTGCCTGCGAACTTCGGTCACCTGGCAGGAAGCTATGATGCCCAGACCTATGGTTAGCTGAGCAGCGAGGTGTACTGTGCGGACAGGTTCCACACACACTTCAAGTAAGAGGTCGGCCTGATTGGAAAGGTGAGAGGTTGGGCAGCTGTGCAGACAAAGAAGGCGCCCTTTGGCGTGGGCCTAAATGCTTGTGACACCCCACTGGACCTTCCGGGATCTGAGGGCCCTGCCCTGGGCCCCCTGCTCCCCTGCCCTTTGTTCAGTCACAGCAGAGATGGCCACACCCACTCCCTCAGTGAGGGCAGTGTTCCAACCTCCCTCAGCCCCGCCCCCTCTCCGCAGGTTACCATGGACTACAGATGCTGCATTCTGAGGCCAGGGCGTTCCGAGAATGCCAAGGGCAGACATGATGACCTTAAATGATTTCCTCTTGTGTCAGGTTTGGTAAACTTTAGGAGCTAGGAAATGGTCCACTTTACAGAAATGTTCAAATTTACTGGCATTTCTTATATTCTCTGCTATAACATTGTCCTGATTCTTTCTGTATATTCTTTACTTATGTTTTTGTTTTCCTTAATCAAAGTGTGTCTTTTCAATCTTTTCAAAGAAGATTCTTTGGACTTACTAAATCACCTCAATTTTATACGTTTTCTGTTGTATTAAGTTCTGCTCATATCTTTATTTATCTTTTTTCTATGTTCTCAGGGTTTATTGTTTTGATCTTCTGATGTCAATTAAAACACTTGGTTATTCATTTTAATAAATATTTTACTTATAAAGATTGGAACTTTTGAAGATTCCAGCTTACTTGTAAGTTTCTAAGGGTCAGGTCCTCTCCATTGTTGCTGGCCTAAGGTTTAGTTCACCATATAGCAATGTATATATTGACCTATTTTCCCCTCGACTTTCTGTGATTCCCTACATCTCACCTTTCTTTGCAGACAAGCCATTTGAAATACCCTTAACTTATTTCACAGCCAATAAGTCATTGAAATAATGTGTATTTTTTAGAGCAATCTTCTTCTATAATTAGGCAGAAAATCTCACCTGCCATAGTTTTCAAAACAGCATAATTTCACTCTTCTCAATGCTTAATCTGTTGTATTACACAACCTTTGAGTATTTAGCTTTATCAATGACATGTCCTTTAAAAATGTTTTAGAGATCCTACCAGTCTTTGAAAACATCCTTGTTCCTGGTTTCAGTTCCAGTTTTATGTATATTTTCTGCCTTGCACCTGACTATTCCTACAATTGATGGATGGCCTTGGGAATCTAATTCTGGTATTGATAGTTTCTGTTGATTGTCTCCCCTTGTAGCTGATTTCTTCATTATTGTGTAAATTTAGATCATGAGCTCATGATTAGCTAAACAGCTGACCTTGTAAGACGCTTAGGTGTGAACGCTCGTAAGCTTCAGCAGAAAGTCGGCAAAGATTTATTTGTGTCCCTCCAATGAGTTGCCCGCGAGAACCCCGTTTTCTACAAGTGTTGGTCCAATACTCCCTCAAGAGGCAGGGGACTCCGACAGGGCTGCTTGGCGGCCCCCGATCTGGGGCAGGGGCAGTGGGTGGCCTGTGGCCCAGGCAGAAGCCTCTCTGCATGTGTCCCAGGGACCCATCTGCCTGCGAACTTCGGTCACCTGGCAGGAAGCTATGATGCCCAGACCTATGGTTAGCTGAGCAGCGAGGTGTACTGTGCGGACAGGTTCCACACACACTTCAAGTAAGAGGTCGGCCTGAGTGGAAAGGTGAGAGTTTGGGCAGCTGTGCAGACAAAGATGGCGCCCTTTGGCCTGGGCCTAAATGCTTGTGACACCCCACTGGACCTGCCGGGCACTGAGGGCCCTGCCCTGGGCCCCCTGCTCCCCTGCCCTTTGTTCAGTCACAGCAGAGATGGCCACACCCACTCCCTCAGTGAGGGAAGTGTTCCAACCTCCCTCTGCCCCGACCCCTCTCCGCAGGTTACCATGGACTACAGATGCTGCATTCTGAGGCCAGGGCGTTCCGAGAATGCCAAGGGCAGACATGATGACCTTAAATGATTTCCTCTTGTGTCAGGTTTGGTAAACTTTAGGAGCTAGGAAATGGTCCACTTTACAGAAATGTTCAAATTTACTGGCATTTCATATATTCTCTGCTATAACATTGTCCTGATTCTTTCTGTATATTCTTTACTTATGTTTTTGTTTTCCTTAATCAAAGTGTGTCTTTTCAATCTTTTCAAAGAAGATTCTTTGGACTTACTAAATCACCTCAATTTTATACGTTTTCTGTTGTATTAAGTTCTGCTCATATCTTTATTTATCTTTTTTCTATGTTCTCAGGGTTTATTGTTTTGATCTTCTGATGTCAATTCAAACACTTGGTTATTCATTTTAATAAATATTTTACTTATAAAGATTGGAACTTTTGAAGATTCCAGCTTATTTGTAAGTTTCTAAGGGTCAGGTCCTCTCCATTGTTGCTGGCCTAAGTTTAGTTCACCATATAGCAATGTATATATTGACCTATTTTCCCCTCGACTTTCTGTGATTCCCTACATCTCACCTTTCTTTGCAGACAAGCCATTTGAAATACCCTTAACTTATTTCACAGCCAATAAGTCATTGAAATAATGTGTATTTTTTAGAGCAATCTTCTTCTATAATTAGGCAGAAAATCTCACCTGCCATAGTTTTCAAAACAGCATAATTTCACTCTTCTCAATGCTTAATCTGTTGTATTACACAACCTTTGAGTATTTAGCTTTATCAATGACATGTACTTTAAAAATGTTTTAGAGATCCTACCAGTCTTTGAAAACATCCTTGTTCCTGGTTTCAGTTCCAGTTTTATGTATATTTTCTGCCTTGCACCTGACTATTCCTACAATTGATGGATGGCCTTGGGAATCTAATTCTGGTATTGATAGTTTTTGCTGATTGTCTCCCCTTGTAGCTGATTTCTTCATTATTGTGTAAATTTAGATCATGAGCTCATGTTTAGCTAAACAGCTGACCTTGTAAGACGCTTAGGTGTGAACGCTCGTAAGCTTCAGCAGAAAGTCGGCAAAGATTTATTTGTGTCCCTCCAATGAGTTGCCCGGGAGAACCCCGTTTTCTACAAGTGTTGGTCCAATACTCCCTCAAGAGGCAGGGGACTCCGACAGGGCTGCTTGGCGGCCCCCGATCTGGGGCAGGGGCAGTGGGCGGCCTGTGGCCCAGGCAGAAGCCTCTCTGCATGTGTCCCAGGGACCCATCTGCCTGCGAACTTCGGTCACCTGGCAGGAAGCTATGATGCCCAGACCTATGGTTAGCTGAGCAGCGAGGTGTACTGTGCGGACAGGTTCCACACACACTTCAAGTAAGAGGTCGGCCTGATTGGAAAGGTGAGAGGTTGGGCAGCTGTGCAGACAAAGAAGGCGCCCTTTGGCGTGGGCCTAAATGCTTGTGACACCCCACTGGACCTGCCGGGCTCTGAGGGCCCTGCCCTGGGCCCCCTGCTCCCCTGCCCTTTGTTCAGTCACAGTAGAGATGGCCACACCCACTCCCTCAGTGAGGGCAGTGTTCCAACCTCCCTCAGCCCCGCCCCCTCTCCGCAGGTTACCATGGACTACAGATGCTGCATTCTGAGGCCAGGGCGTTCCGAGAATGCCAAGGGCAGACATGATGACCTTAAATGATTTCCTCTTGTGTCAGGTTTGGTAAACTTTAGGAGCTAGGAAATGGTCCACTTTACAGAAATGTTCAAATTTACTGGCATTTCTTATATTCTCTGCTATAACATTGTCCTGATTCTTTCTGTATATTCTTTACTTATGTTTTTGTTTTCCTTAATCAAAGTGTGTCTTTTCAATCTTTTCAAAGAAGATTCTTTGGACTTACTAAATCACCTCAATTTTATACGTTTTCTGTTGTATTAAGTTCTGCTCATATCTTTATTTATCTTTTTTCTATGTTCTCAGGGTTTATTGTTTTGATCTTCTGATGTCAATTCAAACACTTGGTTATTCATTTTAATAAATATTTTACTTATAAAGATTGGAACTTTTGAAGATTCCAGCTTACTTGTAAGTTTCTAAGGGTCAGGTCCTCTCCATTGTTGCTGGCCTAAGGTTTAGTTCACCATATAGCAATGTATATATTGACCTATTTTCCCCTCGACTTTCTGTGATTCCCTACATCTCACCTTTCTTTGCAGACAAGCCATTTGAAATACCCTTAACTTATTTCACAGCCAATAAGTCATTGAAATAATGTGTATTTTTTAGAGCAATCTTCTTCTATAATTAGGCAGAAAATCTCACCTGCCATAGTTTTCAAAACAGCATAATTTCACACTTCTCAATGCTTAATCTGTTGTATTACACAACCTTTGAGTATTTAGCTTTATCAATGACATGTACTTTAAAAATGTTTTAGAGATCCTACCAGTCTTTGAAAACATCCTTGTTCCTGGTTTCAGTTCCAGTTTTATGTATATTTTCTGCCTTGCACCTGACTATTCCTACAATTGATGGATGGCCTTGGGAATCTAATTCTGCTATTGATAGTTTCTGCTGATTGTCTCCCCTTGTAGCTGATTTCTTCATTATTGTGTAAATTTAGATCATGAGCTGATGTTTAGCTAAACAGCTGACCTTGTAAGACGCTTAGGTGTGAACGCTCGTAAGCTTCAGCAGAAAGTCGGCAAAGATTTATTTGTGTCCCTCCAATGAGTTGCCCGGGAGAACCCCGTTTTCTACAAGTGTTGGTCCAATACACCCTCAAGAGGCAGGGGACTCCGACAGGGCTGCTTGGCGGCCCCCGATCTGGGGCAGGGGCAGTGGGCGGCCTGTGGCCCAGGCAGAAGCCTCTCTGCATGTGTCCCAGGGACCCATCTGCCTGCGAACTTCGGTCACCTGGCAGGAAGCTATGATGCCCAGACCTATGGTTAGCTGAGCAGCGAGGTGTACTGTGCGGACAGGTTCCACACACACTTCAAGTAAGAGGTCGGCCTGAGTGGAAAGGTGAGAGTTTGGGCAGCTGTGCAGACAAAGAAGGTGCCCTTTGGCCTGGGCCTAAATGCTTGTGACACCCCACTGGACCTGCCGGGCTCTGAGGGCCCTGCCCTGGGCCCCCTGCTCCCCTGCCCTTTGTTCAGTCACAGCAGAGATGGCCACACCCACTCCCTCAGTGAGGGCAGTGTTCCAACCTCCCTCAGCCCCGCCCCCTCTCCGCAGGTTACCATGGACTACAGAGGCTGCATTCTGAGGCCAGGGCGTTCCGAGAATGCCAAGGGCAGACATGATGACCTTAAATGATTTCCTCTTGTGTCAGGTTTGGTAAACTTTAGGAGCTAGGAAATGGTCCACTTTACAGAAATGTTCAAATTTACTGGCATTTCTTATATTCTCTGCTATAACATTGTCCTGATTCTTTCTGTATATTCTTTACTTATGTTTTTGTTTTCCTTAATCAAAGTGTGTCTTTTCAATCTTTTCAAAGAAGATTCTTTGGACTTACTAAATCACCTCAATTTTATACGTTTTCTGTTGTATTAAGTTCTGCTCATATCTTTATTTATCTTTTTTCTATGTTCTCAGGGTTTATTGTTTTGATCTTCTGATGTCAATTAAAACACTTGGTTATTCATTTTAATAAATATTTTACTTATAAAGATTTGAACTTTTGAAGATTCCAGCTTACTTGTAAGTTTCTAAGGGTCAGGTCCTCTCCATTGTTGCTGGCCTAAGGTTTAGTTCACCATATAGCAATGTATATATTGACCTATTTTCCCCTCGACTTTCTGTGATTCCCTACATCTCACCTTTCTTTGCAGACAAGCCATTTGAAATACCCTTAACTTATTTCACAGCCAATAAGTCATTGAAATAATGTGTATTTTTTAGAGAAATCTTCTTCTATAATTAGGCAGAAAATCTCACCTGCCATAGTTTTCAAAACAGCATAATTTCACTCTTCTCAATGCTTAATCTGTTGTATTACACAACCTTTGAGTATTTAGCTTTATCAATGACATGTACTTTAAAAATGTTTTAGAGATCCTACCAGTCTTTGAAAACATCCTTGTTCCTGGTTTCAGTTCCAGTTTTATGTATATTTTCTGCCTTGCACCTGACTATTCCTACAATTGATGGATGGCCTTGGGAATCTAATTCTGGTATTGATAGTTTTTGCTGATTGTCTCCCCTTGTAGCTGATTTCTTCATTATTGTGTAAATTTAGATCATGAGCTCATGTTTAGCTAAACAGCTGACCTTGTAAGACGCTTAGGTGTGAACGCTCGTAAGCTTCAGCAGAAAGTCGGCAAAGATTTATTTGTGTCCCTCCAATGAGTTGCCCGGGAGAACCCCGTTTTCTACAGGTGTTGGTCCAATACTCCCTCAAGAGGCAGGGGATTCCGACAGGGCTGCTTGGCGGCCCCCGATCTGGGGCAGGGGCAGTGGGCGGCCTGTGGCCCAGGCAGAAGCCTCTCTGCATGTGTCCCAGGGACCCATCTGCCTGCGAACTTCGGTCACCTGGCAGGAAGCTATGATGCCCAGACCTATGGTTAGCTGAGCAGCGAGGTGTACTGTGCGGACAGGTTCCACACACACTTCAAGTAAGAGGTCGGCCTGAGTGGAAAGGTGAGAGTTTGGGCAGCTGTGCAGACAAAGAAGGAGCCCTTTGACCTGGGCCTAAATGCTTGTGACACCCCACTGGACCTGCCGGCCTCTGAGGGCCCTGCCCTGGGCCCCCTGCTCCCCTGCCCTTTGTTCAGTCACAGCAGAGATGGCCACACCCACTCCCTCAGTGAGGGCAGTGTTCCAACCTCCCTCAGCCCCGCCCCCTCTCCGCAGGTTACCATGGACTACAGATGCTGCATTCTGAGGCCAGGGCGTTCCGAGAATGCCAAGGGCAGACATGGTGACCTTAAATGATTTCCTCTTGTGTCAGGTTTGGTAAACTTTAGGAGCTAGGAAATGGTCCACTTTACAGAAATTTTCAAATTTACTGGCATTTCATATATTCTCTGCTATAACATTGTCCTGATTCTTTCTGTATATTCTTTACTTATGTTTTTGTTTTCCTTAATCAAAGTGTGTCTTTTCAAAGAAGATTCTTTGGACTTACTAAATCACCTCAATTTTATACGTTTTCTGTTGTATTAAGTTCTGCTCATATCTTTATTTATCTTTTTTCTATGTTCTCAGGGTTTATTGTTTTGATCTTCTGATGTCAATTAAAACACTTGGTTATTCATTTTAATAAATATTTTACTTATAAAGATTTGAACTTTTGAAGATTCCAGCTTACTTGTAAGTTTCTAAGGGTCAGGTCCTCTCCATTGTTGCTGGCCTAAGGTTTAGTTCACCATATAGCAATGTATATATTGACCTATTTTCCCCTCGACTTTCTGTGATTCCCTACATCTCACCTTTCTTTGCAGACAAGCCATTTGAAATACCCTTAACTTATTTCACAGCCAATAAGTCATTGAAATAATGTGTATTTTTTAGAGAAATCTTCTTCTATAATTAGGCAGAAAATCTCACCTGCCATAGTTTTCAAAACAGCATAATTTCACACTTCTCAATGCTTAATCTGTTGTATTACACAACCTTTGAGTATTTAGCTTTATCAATGACATGTACTTTAAAAATGTTTTAGAGATCCTACCAGTCTTTGAAAACATCCTTGTTCCTGGTTTCAGTTCCAGTTTTATGTATATTTTCTGCCTTGCACCTGACTATTCCTACAATTGATGGATGGCCTTGGGAATCTAATTCTGGTATTGATAGTTTCTGCTGATTGTCTCCCCTTGTAGCTGATTTCTTCATTATTGTGTAAATTTAGATCATGAGCTGATGTTTAGCTAAACAGCTGACCTTGTAAGACGCTTAGGTGTGAACGCTCGTAAGCTTCAGCAGAAACTCGGCAAAGATTTATTTGTGTCCCTCCAATGAGTTGCCCGGGAGAACCCCGTTTTCTACAAGTGTTGGTCCAATACTCCCTCAAGAGGCAGGGGCCTCCGACAGGGCTGCTTGGCGGCCCCCGATCTGGGGCAGGGGCAGTGGGCGGCCTGTGGCCCAGGCAGAAGCCTCTCTGCATGTGTCCCAGGGACCCATCTGCCTGCGAACTTCGGTCACCTGGCAGGAAGCTATGATGCCCAGACCTATGGTTAGCTGAGCAGCGAGGTGTACTGTGCGGACAGGTTCCACACACACTTCAAGTAAGAGGTCGGCCTGAGTGGAAAGGTGAGAGTTTGGGCAGCTTTGCAGACAAAGAAGGCGCCCTTTGGCCTGGGCCTAAATGCTTGTGACACCCCACTGGACCTGCCGGGCTCTGAGGGCCCTGCCCTGGGACCCCTGCTCCCCTGCCCTTTGTTCAGTCACAGCAGAGATGGCCACACCCACTCCCTCAGTGAGGGCAGTGTTCCAACCTCCCTCAGCCCCGCCCCCTCTCCGCAGGTTACCATGGACTACAGAGGCTGCATTCTGAGGCCAGGGCGTTCCGAGAATGCCAAGGGCAGACATGATGACCTTAAATGATTTCCTCTTGTGTCAGGTTTGGTAAACTTTAGGAGCTAGGAAATGGTCCACTTTACAGAAATGTTCAAATTTACTGGCATTTCTTATATTCTCTGCTATAACATTGTCCTGATTCTTTCTGTATATTCTTTACTTATGTTTTTGTTTTCCTTAATCAAAGTGTGTCTTTTCAATCTTTTCAAAGAAGATTCTTTGGACTTACTAAATCACCTCAATTTTATACGTTTTCTGTTGTATTAAGTTCTGCTCATATCTTTATTTATCTTTTTTCTATGTTCTCAGGGTTTATTGTTTTGATCTTCTGATGTCAATTAAAACACTTGGTTATTCATTTTAATAAATATTTTACTTATAAAGATTTGAACTTTTGAAGATTCCAGCTTACTTGTAAGTTTCTAAGGGTCAGGTCCTCTCCATTGTTGCTGGCCTAAGGTTTAGTTCACCATATAGCAATGTATATATTGACCTATTTTCCCCTCGACTTTCTGTGATTCCCTACATCTCACCTTTCTTTGCAGACAAGCCATTTGAAATACCCTTAACTTATTTCACAGCCAATAAGTCATTGAAATAATGTGTATTTTTTAGAGAAATCTTCTTCTATAATTAGGCAGAAAATCTCACCTGCCATAGTTTTCAAAACAGCATAATTTCACACTTCTCAATGCTTAATCTGTTGTATTACACAACCTTTGAGTATTTAGCTTTATCAATGACATGTACTTTAAAAATGTTTTAGAGATCCTACCAGTCTTTGAAAACATCCTTGTTCCTGGTTTCAGTTCCAGTTTTATGTATATTTTCTGCCTTGCACCTGACTATTCCTACAATTGATGGATGGCCTTGGGAATCTAATTCTGGTATTGATAGTTTCTGCTGATTGTCTCCCCTTGTAGCTGATTTCTTCATTATTGTGTAAATTTAGATCATGAGCTGATGTTTAGCTAAACAGCTGACCTTGTAAGACGCTTAGGTGTGAACGCTCGTAAGCTTCAGCAGAAACTCGGCAAAGATTTATTTGTGTCCCTCCAATGAGTTGCCCGGGAGAACCCCGTTTTCTACAAGTGTTGGTCCAATACTCCCTCAAGAGGCAGGGGCCTCCGACAGGGCTGCTTGGCGGCCCCCGATCTGGGGCAGGGGCAGTGGGCGGCCTGTGGCCCAGGCAGAAGCCTCTCTGCATGTGTCCCAGGGACCCATCTGCCTGCGAACTTCGGTCACCTGGCAGGAAGCTATGATGCCCAGACCTATGGTTAGCTGAGCAGCGAGGTGTACTGTGCGGACAGGTTCCACACACACTTCAAGTAAGAGGTCGGCCTGAGTGGAAAGGTGAGAGTTTGGGCAGCTTTGCAGACAAAGAAGGCGCCCTTTGGCCTGGGCCTAAATGCTTGTGACACCCCACTGGACCTGCCGGGCTCTGAGGGCCCTGCCCTGGGCCCCCTGCTCCCCTGCCCTTTGTTCAGTCACAGCAGAGATGGCCACACCCACTCCCTCAGTGAGGGCAGTGTTCCAACCTCCCTCAGCCCCGCCCCCTCTCCGCAGGTTACCATGGACTACAGAGGCTGCATTCTGAGGCCAGGGCGTTCCGAGAATGCCAAGGGCAGACATGATGACCTTAAATGATTTCCTCTTGTGTCAGGTTTGGTAAACTTTAGGAGCTAGGAAATGGTCCACTTTACAGAAATGTTCAAATTTACTGGCATTTCTTATATTCTCTGCTATAACATTGTCCTGATTCTTTCTGTATATTCTTTACTTATGTTTTTGTTTTCCTTAATCAAAGTGTGTCTTTTCAATCTTTTCAAAGAAGATTCTTTGGACTTACTAAATCACCTCAATTTTATACGTTTTCTGTTGTATTAAGTTCTGCTCATATCTTTATTTATCTTTTTTCTATGTTCTCAGGGTTTATTGTTTTGATCTTCTGATGTCAATTAAAACACTTGGTTATTCATTTTAATAAATATTTTACTTATAAAGATTTGAACTTTTGAAGATTCCAGCTTACTTGTAAGTTTCTAAGGGTCAGGTCCTCTCCATTGTTGCTGGCCTAAGGTTTAGTTCACCATATAGCAATGTATATATTGACCTATTTTCCCCTCGACTTTCTGTGATTCCCTACATCTCACCTTTCTTTGCAGACAAGCCATTTGAAATACCCTTAACTTATTTCACAGCCAATAAGTCATTGAAATAATGTGTATTTTTTAGAGAAATCTTCTTCTATAATTAGGCAGAAAATCTCACCTGCCATAGTTTTCAAAACAGCATAATTTCACTCTTCTCAATGCTTAATCTGTTGTATTACACAACCTTTGAGTATTTAGCTTTATCAATGACATGTCCTTTAAAAATGTTTTAGAGATCCTACCAGTCTTTGAAAACATCCTTGTTCCTGGTTTCAGTTCCAGTTTTATGTATATTTTCTGCCTTGCACCTGACTATTCCTACAATTGATGGATGGCCTTGGGAATCTAATTCTGGTATTGATAGTTTCTGCTGATTGTCTCCCCTTGTAGCTGATTTCTTCATTATTGTGTAAATTTAGATCATGAGCTCATGTTTAGCTAAACAGCTGACCTTGTAAGACGCTTAGGTGTGAACGCTCGTAAGCTTCAGCAGAAAGTCGGCAAAGATTTATTTGTGTCCCTCCAATGAGTTGCCCGCGAGAACCCCGTTTTCTACAAGTGTTGGTCCAATACTCCCTCAAGAGGCAGGGGACTCCGACAGGGCTGCTTGGCGGCCCCCGATCTGGGGCAGGGGCTGTGGGTGGCATGTGGCCCAGGCAGAAGCCTCTCTGCATGTGTCCCAGGGACCCATCTGCCTGCGAACTTCGGTCACCTGGCAGGAAGCTATGATGCCCAGACCTATGGTTAGCTGAGCAGCGAGGTGTACTGTGCGGACAGGTTCCACACACACTTCAAGTAAGAGGTCGGCCTGAGTGGAAAGGTGAGAGTTTGGGCAGCTGTGCAGACAAAGAAGGCACCCTTTGGCCTGGGACTAAATGCTTGTGACACCCCACTGGACCTGCCGGGCTCTGAGGGCCCTGCCCTGGGCCCCCTGCTCCCCTGCCCTTTGTTCAGTCACAGCAGAGATGGCCACACCCACTCCCTCAGTGAGGGCAGTGTTCCTACCTCCCTCAGCCCCGCCCCCTCTCCGCAGGTTACCATGGACTACAGATGCTGCATTCTGAGGCCAGGGCGTTCCGAGAATGCCAAGGGCAGACATGATGACCTTAAATGATTTCCTCTTGTGTCAGGTTTGGTAAACTTTAGGAGCTAGGAAATGGTCCACTTTACAGAAATGTTCAAATTTACTGGCATTTCATATATTCTCTGCTATAACATTGTCCTGATTCTTTCTGTATATTCTTTACTTATGTTTTTGTTTTCCTTAATCAAAGTGTGTCTTTTCAATCTTTTCAAAGAAGATTCTTTGGACTTACTAAATCACCTCAATTTTATACGTTTTCTGTTCTATTAAGTTCTGCTCATATCTTTATTTATCTTTTTTCTATGTTCTCAGGGTTTATTGTTTTGATCTTCTGATGTCAATTATAACACTTGGTTATTCATTTTAATAAATATTTTACTTATAAAGATTTGAACTTTTGAAGATTCCAGCTTACTTGTAAGTTTCTAAGGGTCAGGTCCTCTCCATTGTTGCTGGCCTAAGGTTTAGTTCACCATATAGCAATGTATATATTGACCTCTTTTCCCCTCGACTTTCTGTGATTCCCTACATCTCACCTTTCTTTGCAGACAAGCCATTTGAAATACCCTTAACTTATTTCACAGCCAATAAGTCATTGAAATAATGTGTATTTTTTAGAGAAATCTTCTTCTATAATTAGGCAGAAAATCTCACCTGCCATAGTTTTCAAAACAGCATAATTTCACTCTTCTCAATGCTTAATCTGTTGTATTACACAACCTTTGAGTATTTAGCTTTATCAATGACATGTACTTTAAAAATGTTTTAGAGATCCTACCAGTCTTTGAAAACATCCTTGTTCCTGGTTTCAGTTCCAGTTTTATGTATATATTCTGCCTTGCACCTGACTATTCCTACAATTGATGGATGGCCTTGGGAATCTAATTCTGGTATTGATAGTTTTTGCTGATTGTCTCCCCTTGTAGCTGATTTCTTCATTATTGTGTAAATTTAGATCATGAGCTCATGTTTAGCTAAACAGCTGACCTTGTAAGACGCTTAGGTGTGAACGCTCGTAAGCTTCAGCAGAAAGTCGGCAAAGATTTATTTGTGTCCCTCCAATGAGTTGCCCGCGAGAACCCCGTTTTCTACAAGTGTTGGTCCAATACTCCCTCAAGAGGCAGGGGACTCCGACAGGGCTGCTTGGCGGCCCCCGATCTGGGGCAGGGGCAGTGGGCGGCCTGTGGCCCAGGCAGAAGCCTCTCTGCATGTGTCCCAGGGACCCATCTGCCTGCGAACTTCGGTCACCTGGCAGGAAGCTATGATGCCCAGACCTATGGTTAGCTGAGCAGCGCGGTGTACTGTGCGGACAGGTTCCACACACACTTCAAGTAAGAGGTCGGCCTGAGTGGAAAGGTGAGAGTTTGGGCAGCTGTGCAGACAAAGAAGGCGCCCTTTGGCCTGGGCCTAAATGCTTGTGACACCCCACTGGACCTGCCGGGCTCTGAGGGCCCTGCCCTGGGCCCCCTGCTCCCCTGCCCTTTGTTCAGTCACAGCAGAGATGGCCACACCCACTCCCTCAGTGAGGGCAGTGTTCCAACCTCCCTCAGCCCCGCCCCCTCTCCGCAGGTTACCATGGACTACAGATGCTGCATTCTGAGGCCAGGGCGTTCCGAGAATTCCAAGGCCAGACATGATGACCTTAAATGATTTCCTCTTGTGTCAGGTTTGGTAAACTTAGGGAGCTAGGAAATGGTCCACTTTACAGAAATGTTCAAATTTACTGGCATTTCATATATTCTCTGCTATAACATTGTCCTGATTCTTTCTGTATATTCTTTACTTATGTTTTTGTTTTCCTTAATCAAAGTGTGTCTTTTCAATCTTTTCAAAGAAGATTCTTTGGACTTACTAAATCACCTCAATTTTATACGTTTTCTGTTGTATTAAGTTCTGCTCATATCTTTATTTATCTTTTTTCTATGTTCTCAGGGTTTATTGTTTTGATCTTCTGATGTCAATTAAAACACTTGGTTATTCATTTTAATAAATATTTTACTTAAAAAGATTTGAACTTTTGAAGATTCCAGCTTACTTGTAAGTTTCTAAGGGTCAGGTCCTCTCCATTGTTGCTGGCCTAAGGTTTAGTTCACCATATAGCAATGTATATATTGACCTCTTTTCCCCTCGACTTTCTGTGATTCCCTACATCACACCTTTCTTTGCAGACAAGCCATTTGAAATACCCTTAACTTATTTCACAGCCAATAAGTCATTGAAATAATGTGTATTTTTTAGAGAAATCTTCTTCTATAATTAGGCAGAAAATCTCACCTGCCATAGTTTTCAAAACAGCATAATTTCACTCTTCTCAATGCTTAATCTGTTGTCTTACACAACCTTTGAGTATTTAGCTTTATCAATGACATGTACTTTAAAAATGTTTTAGAGATCCTACCAGTCTTTGAAAACATCCTTGTTCCTGGTTTCAGTTCCAGTTTTATGTATATTTTCTGCCTTGCACCTGACTATTCCTACAATTGATGGATGGCCTTGGGAATCTAATTCTGGTATTGATAGTTTTTGCTGATTGTCTCCCCTTCTAGCTGATTTCTTCATTATTGTGTAAATTTAGATCATGAGCTCATGTTTAGCTAAACAGCTGACCTTGTAAGACGCTTAGGTGTGAACGCTCGTAAGCTTCCGCAGAAAGTCGGCAAAGATTTATTTGTGTTCCTCCAATGAGTTGCCCGGGAGAACCCCGTTTTCTACAAGTGTTGGTCCAATACTCCCTCAAGAGGCAGGGGACTCCGACAGGGCTGCTTGGCGGCCCCCGATCTGGGGCAGGGGCAGTGGGCGGCCTGTGGCCCAGGCAGAAGCCTCTCTGCATGTGTCCCAGGGACCCATCTGCCTGCGAACTTCGGTCACCTGGCAGGTAGCTATGATGCCCAGACCTATGTTTAGCTGAGCAGCGAGGTGTACTGTGCGGACAGGTTCCACACACACTTCAAGTAAGAGGTCGGCCTGAGTGGAAAGGTGAGAGTTTGGGCAGCTGTGCAGACAAAGAAGGCGCCCTTTGGCCTGGGCCTAAATGCTTGTGACACCCCACTGGACCTGCCGGGCTCTGAGGGCCCTGCCCTGGGCCCCCTGCTCCCCTGCCCTTTGTTCAGTCACAGCAGAGATGGCCACACCCACTCCCTCAGTGAGGGCAGTGTTCCAACCTCCCTCAGCCCCGCCCCCTCTCCGCAGGTTACCATGGACTACAGAGGCTGCATTCTGAGGCCAGGGCGTTCCGAGAATGCCAAGGGCAGACATGATGACCTTAAATGATTTCCTCTTGTGTCAGGTTTGGTAAACTTTAGGAGCTAGGAAATGGTCCACTTTACAGAAATGTTCAAATTTACTGGCATTTCATATATTCTCTGCTATAACATTGTCCTGATTCTTTCTGTATATTCTTTACTTATGTTTTTGTTTTCCTTAATCAAAGTGTGTCTTTTCAATCTTTTCAAAGAAGATTCTTTGGACTTACTAAATCACCTCAATTTTATACGTTTTCTGTTGTATTTAGTTCTGCTCATATCTTTATTTATCTTTTTTCTATGTTCTCAGGGTTTATTGTTTTGATCTTCTGATGTCAATTAAAACACTTGGTTATTCATTTTAATAAATATTTTACTTATAAAGATTTGAACTTTTGAAGATTCCAGCTTATTTGTAAGTTTCTAAGGGTCAGGTCCTCTCCATTGTTGCTGGCCTAAGGTTTAGTTCACCATATAGCAATGTATATATTGACCTATTTTCCCCTCGACTTTCTGTGATTCCCTACATCTCACCTTTCTTTGCAGACAAGCCATTTGAAATACCCTTAACTTATTTCACAGCCAATAAGTCATTGAAATAATGTGTATTTTTTAGAGAAATCTTCTTCTATAATTAGGCAGAAAATCTCACCTGCCATAGTTTTCAAAACAGCATAATTTCACTCTTCTCAATGCTTAATCTGTTGTATTACACAACCTTTGAGTATTTAGCTTTATCAATGACATGTACTTTAAAAATGTTTTAGAGATCCTACCAGTCTTTGAAAACATCCTTGTTCCTGGTTTCAGTTCCAGTTTTATGTATATTTTCTGCCTTGCACCTGACTATACCTACAATTGATGGATGGCCTTGGGAATCTAATTCTGGTATTGATAGTTTTTGCTGATTGTCTCCCCTTGTAGCTGATTTCTTCATTATTGTGTAAATTTAGATCATGAGCTCATGTTTAGCTAAACAGCTGACCTTGTAAGACGCTTAGGTGTGAACGCTCGTAAGCTTCAGCAGAAAGTCGGCAAAGATTTATTTGTGTCCCTCCAATGAGTTGCCCGCGAGAACCCCGTTTTCTACAAGTGTTGGTCCAATACTCCCTCAATAGGCAGGGGACTCCGACAGGGCGGCTTGGCGGCTCCCGATCTGGGGCAGGGGCAGTGGGCGGCCTGTGGCCCAGGCAGAAGCCTCTCTGCATGTGTCCCAGGGACCCATCTGCCTGCAAACTTCGGTCACCTGGCAGGAAGCTATGATGCCCAGACCTATGGTTAGCTGAGCAGCGAGGTGTACTGTGCTGACAGGTTCCACACACACTTCAAGTAAGAGGCCGGCCTGAGTGGAAAGGTGAGAGTTTGGGCAGCTGTGCAGACAAAGAAGGCGCCCTTTGGCCTGGGCCTAAATGCTTGTGACACCCCACTGGACCTGCCGGGCTCTGAGGGCCCTGCCCTGGGCCCCCTGCTCCCCTGCCCTTTGTTCAGTCACAGCAGAGATGGCCACACCCACTCCCTCAGTGAGGGCAGTGTTCCAACCTCCCTCAGCCCCGCCCCCTCTCCGCAGGTTACCATGGACTACAGATGCTGCATTCTGAGGCCAGGGCGTTCCGAGAATGCCAAGGGCAGACATGATGACCTTAAATGATTTCCTCTTGTGTCAGGTTTGGTAAACTTTAGGAGCTAGGAAATGGTCCACTTTACAGAAATGTTCAAATTTACTGGCATTTCATATATTCTCTGCTATAACATTGTCCTGATTCTTTCTGTATATTCTTTACTTATGTTTTTGTTTTCCTTAATCAAAGTGTGTCTTTTCAATCTTTTCAAAGAAGATTCTTTGGACTTACTAAATCACCTCAATTTTATACGTTTTCTGTTGTATTAAGTTCTGTTCATATCTTTATTTATCTTTTTTCTATGTTCTCAGGGTTTATTGTTTTGATCTTCTGATGTCAATTAAAACACTTGGTTATTCATTTTAATAAATATTTTACTTATAAAGATTTGAACTTTTGAAGATTCCAGCTTACTTGTAAGTTTCTAAGGTCAGGTCCTCTCCATTGTTGCTGGCCTAAGGTTTAGTTCACCATATAGCAATGTATATATTGACCTATTTTCCCCTCGACTTTCTGTGATTCCCTACATCTCACCTTTCTTTGCAGACAAGCCATTTGAAATACCCTTAACTTATTTCACAGCCAATAAGTCATTGAAATAATGTGTATTTTTTAGAGAAATCTTCTTCTATAATTAGGCAGAAAATCTCACCTGCCATAGTTTTCAAAACAGCATAATTTCACTCTTCTCAATGCTTAATCTGTTGTATTACACAACCTTTGAGTATTTAGCTTTATCAATGACATGTACTTTAAAAATGTTTTAGAGATCCTACCAGTCTTTGAAAACATCCTTGTTCCTGGTTTCAGTTCCAGTTTTATGTATATTTTCTGCCTTGCACCTGACTATTCCTACAATTGATGGATGGCCTTGGGAATCTAATTCTGGTATTGATAGTTTCTGCTGATTGTCTCCCCTTGTAGCTGATTTCTTCATTATTGTGTAAATTTAGATCATGAGCTCATGTTTAGCTAAACAGCTGACCTTGTAAGACGCTTAGGTGTGAACGCTCGTAAGCTTCAGCAGAAAGTCGGCAAAGATTTATTTGTGTCCCTCCAATGAGTTGCCCGGGAGAAGCCCGATTTCTACAAGTGTTGGTCCAATACTCCCTCAAGAGGCAGGGGACTCCGACAGGGCTGCTTGGCGGCCCCCGATCTGGGGCAGGGGCAGTGGGCGGCCTGTGGCCCAGGCAGAAGCCTCTCTGCATGTGTCCCAGGGACCCATCTGCCTGCGAACTTCGGTCACCTGGCAGGAAGCTATGATGCCCAGACCTATGGTTAGCTGAGCAGCGAGGTGTACTGTGCGGACAGGTTCCACACACACTTCAATTAAGAGGTCGGCCTGAGTGGAAAGGTGAGAGTTTGGGCAGCTGTGCAGACAAAGAAGGCGCCCTTTGGCCTGGGCCTAAATGCTTGTGACACCCCACTGGACCTGCCGGGCTCTGAGGGCCCTGCCCTGGGCCCCCTGCTCCCCTGCCCTTTGTTCAGTCACAGCAGAGATGGCCACACCCACTCCCTCAGTGAGGGCAGTGTTCCAACCTCCCTCAGCCCCGCCCCCTCTCCGCAGGTTACCATGGACTACAGATGCTGCATTCTGAGGCCAGGGCGTTCCGAGAATGCCAAGGGCAGACATGATGACCTTAAATGATTTCCTCTTGTGTCAGGTTTGGTAAACTTTAGGAGCTAGGAAATGGTCCACTTTACAGAAATGTTCAAATTTACTGGCATTTCATATATTCTCTGCTATAACATTGTCCTGATTCTTTCTGTATATTCTTTCCTTATGTTTTTGTTTTCCTTAATCAAAGTGTGTCTTTTCAATCTTTTCAAAGAAGATTCTTTGGACTTACTAAATCACCTCAATTTTATACGTTTTCTGTTGTATTAAGTTCTGCTCATATCTTTATTTATCTTTTTTCTATGTTCTCAGGGTTTATTGTTTTGATCTTCTGATGTCAATTAAAACACTTGGTTATTCATTTTAATAAATATTTTACTTATAAAGATTGGAACTTTTGAAGATTCCAGCTTACTTGTAAGTTTCTAAGGGTCAGGTCCTCTCCATTGTTGCTGGCCTAAGGTTTAGTTCACCATTTAGCAATGTATATATTGACCTCTTTTCCCCTCGACTTTCTGTGATTCCCTACATCTCACCTTTCTTTGCAGACAAGCCATTTGAAATACCCTTAACTTATTTCACAGCCAATAAGTCATTGAAATAATGTGTATTTTTTAGAGAAATCTTCTTCTATAATTAGGCAGAAAATCTCACCTGCCATAGTTTTCAAAACAGCATAATTTCACACTTCTCAATGCTTAATCTGTTGTATTACACAACCTTTGAGTATTTAGCTTTATCAATGACATGTACTTTAAAAATGTTTTAGAGATCCTACCAGTCTTTGAAAACATCCTTGTTCCTGGTTTCAGTTCCAGTTTTATGTATATTTTCTGCCTTGCACCTGATTATTCCAACAATTGATGGATGGCCTTGGGAATCTAATTCTGGTATTGATAGTTTTTGCTGATTGTCTCCCCTTGTAGCTGATTTCTTCATTATTGTGTAAATTTAGATCATGAGCTCATGTTTAGCTAAACAGCTGACCTTGTAAGACGCTTAGGTGTGAACGCTCGTAAGCTTCAGCAGAAAGTCGGCAAAGATTTATTTGTGTCCCTCCAATGAGTTGCCCGGGAGAACCCCGTTTTCTACAAGTGTTGGTCCAATACTCCCTCAAGAGGCAGGGGACTCCGACAGGGCTGCTTGGCGGCCCACGATCTGGGGCAGGGGCAGTGGGCGGCCTGTGGCCCAGGCAGAAGCCTCTCTGCATGTGTCCCAGGGACCCATCTGCCTGCGAACTTCGGTCACCTGGCAGGAAGCTATGATGCCCAGACCTATGGTTAGCTGAGCAGCGAGGTGTACTGTGCGGACAGGTTCCACACACACTTCAAGTAAGAGGTCGGCCTGAGTGGAAAGGTGAGAGTTTGGGCAGCTGTGCAGACAAAGAAGGCGCCCTTTGGCCTGGGCCTAAATGCTTGTGACACCCCACTGGACCTGCCGGGCTCTGAGGGCCCTGCCCTGGGCCCCCTGCTCCCCTGCCCTTTGTTCAGTCACAGCAGAGATGGCCACACCCACTCCCTCAGTGAGGGCAGTGTTCCAACCTCCCTCAGCCCCGCCCCCTCTCCGCAGGTTACCATGGACTACAGATGCTGCATTCTGAGGCCAGGGCGTTCCGAGAATGCCAAGGGCAGACATGATGACCTTAAATGATTTCCTCTTGTGTCAGGTTTGGTAAACTTTAGGAGCTAGGAAATGGTCCACTTTACAGAAATGTTCAAATTTACTGGCATTTCATATATTCTCTGCTATAACATTGCCTGATTCTTTCTGTATATTCTTTACTTATGTTTTTTTTTTCCTTAATCAAAGTGTGTCTTTTCAATCTTTTCAAAGAAGATTCTTTGGACTTACTAAATCACCTCAATTTTATACGTTTTCTGTTGTATTAAGTTCTGCTCATATCTTTATTTATCTTTTTTCTATGTTCTCAGGGTTTATTGTTTTGATCTTCTGATGTCAATTAAAACACTTGGTTATTCATTTTAATAAATATTTTACTTATAAAGATTGGAACTTTTGAAGATTCCAGCTTACTTGTAAGTTTCTAAGGGTCAGGTCCTCTCCATTGTTGCTGGCCTAAGGTTTAGTTCACCATATAGCAATGTATATATTGACCTATTTTCCCCTCGACTTTCTGTGATTCCCTACATCTCACCTTTCTTTGCAGACAAGCCATTTGAAATACCCTTAACTTATTTCACAGCCAATAAGTCATTGAAATAATGTGTATTTTTTAGAGAAATCTTCTTCTATAATTAGGCAGAAAATCTCACCTGCCATAGTTTTCAAAACAGCATAATTTCACTCTTCTCAATGCTTAATCTGTTGTATTACACAACCTTTGAGTATTTAGCTTTATCAATGACATGTACTTTAAAAATGTTTTAGAGATCCTACCAGTCTTTGAAAACATCCTTGTTCCTGGTTTCAGTTCCAGTTTTATGTATATTTTCTGCCTTGCACCTGACTATTCCTACAATTGATGGATGGCCTTGGGAATCTAATTCTGGTATTGATAGTTTCTGCTGATTGTCTCCCCTTGTAGCTGATTTCTTCATTATTGTGTAAATTTAGATCATGAGCTCATGTTTAGCTAAACAGCTGACCTTGTAAGACGCTTAGGTGTGAACGCTCGTAAGCTTCAGCAGAAAGTCGGCAAAGATTTATTTGTGTCCCTCCAATGAGTTGCCCGGGAGAAGCCCGATTTCTACAAGTGTTGGTCCAATACTCCCTCAAGAGGCAGGGGACTCCGACAGGGCTGCTTGGCGGCCCCCGATCTGGGGCAGGGGCAGTGGGCGGCCTGTGGCCCAGGCAGAAGCCTCTCTGCATGTGTCCCAGGGACCCATCTGCCTGCGAACTTCGGTCACCTGGCAGGAAGCTATGATGCCCAGACCTATGGTTAGCTGAGCAGCGAGGTGTACTGTGCGGACAGGTTCCACACACACTTCAAGTAAGAGGTCGGCCTGAGTGGAAAGGTGAGAGTTTGGGCAGCTGTGCAGACAAAGAAGGCGCCCTTTGGCCTGGGCCTAAATGCTTGTGACACCCCACTGGACCTGCCGGGCTCTGAGGGCCCTGCCCTGGGCCCCCTGCTCCCCTGCCCTTTGTTCAGTCACAGCAGAGATGGCCACACCCACTCCCTCAGTGAGGGCAGTGTTCCAACCTCCCTCAGCCCCGCCCCCTCTCCGCAGGTTACCATGGACTACAGATGCTGCATTCTGAGGCCAGGGCGTTCCGAGAATGCCAAGGGCAGACATGATGACCTTAAATGATTTCCTCTTGTGTCAGGTTTGGTAAACTTTAGGAGCTAGGAAATGGTCCACTTTACAGAAATGTTCAAATTTACTGGCATTTCATATATTCTCTGCTATAACATTGTCCTGATTCTTTCTGTATATTCTTTACTTATGTTTTTGTTTTCCTTAATCAAAGTGTGTCTTTTCAATCTTTTCAAAGAAGATTCTTTGGACTTACTAAATCACCTCAATTTTATACGTTTTCTGTTGTATTAAGTTCTGCTCATATCTTTATTTATCTTTTTTCTATGTTCTCAGGGTTTATTGTTTTGATCTTCTGATGTCAATTAAAACACTTGGTTATTCATTTTAATAAATATTTTACTTATAAAGATTGGAACTTTTGAAGATTCCAGCTTACTTGTAAGTTTCTAAGGGTCAGGTCCTCTCCATTGTTGCTGGCCTAAGGTTTAGTTCACCATATAGCAATGTATATATTGACCTATTTTCCCCTCGACTTTCTGTGATTCCCTACATCTCACCTTTCTTTGCAGACAAGCCATTTGAAATACCCTTAACTTATTTCACAGCCAATAAGTCATTGAAATAATGTGTATTTTTTAGAGAAATCTTCTTCTATAATTAGGCAGAAAATCTCACCTGCCATAGTTTTCAAAACAGCATAATTTCACTCTTCTCAATGCTTAATCTGTTGTATTACACAACCTTTGAGTATTTAGCTTTATCAATGACATGTACTTTAAAAATGTTTTAGAGATCCTACCAGTCTTTGAAAACATCCTTGTTCCTGGTTTCAGTTCCAGTTTTATGTATATTTTCTGCCTTGCACCTGACTATTCCTACAATTGATGGATGGCCTTGGGAATCTAATTCTGGTATTGATAGTTTCTGCTGATTGTCTCCCCTTGTAGCTGATTTCTTCATTATTGTGTAAATTTAGATCATGAGCTCATGTTTAGCTAAACAGCTGACCTTGTAAGACGCTTAGGTGTGAACGCTCGTAAGCTTCAGCAGAAAGTCGGCAAAGATTTATTTGTGTCCCTCCAATGAGTTGCCCGGGAGAAGCCCGATTTCTACAAGTGTTGGTCCAATACTCCCTCAAGAGGCAGGGGACTCCGACAGGGCTGCTTGGCGGCCCCCGATCTGGGGCAGGGGCAGTGGGCGGCCTGTGGCCCAGGCAGAAGCCTCTCTGCATGTGTCCCAGGGACCCATCTGCCTGCGAACTTCGGTCACCTGGCAGGAAGCTATGATGCCCAGACCTATGGTTAGCTGAGCAGCGAGGTGTACTGTGCGGACAGGTTCCACACACACTTCAAGTAAGAGGTCGGCCTGAGTGGAAAGGTGAGAGTTTGGGCAGCTGTGCAGACAAAGAAGGCGCCCTTTGGCCTGGGCCTAAATGCTTGTGACACCCCACTGGACCTGCCGGGCTCTGAGGGCCCTGCCCTGGGACCCCTGCTCCCCTGCCCTTTGTTCAGTCACAGCAGAGATGGCCACACCCACTCCCTCAGTGAGGGCAGTGTTCCAACCTCCCTCAGCCCCGCCCCCTCTCCGCAGGTTACCATGGACTACAGATGCTGCATTCTGAGGCCAGGGCGTTCCGAGAATGCCAAGGGCAGACATGATGACCTTAAATGATTTCCTCTTGTGTCAGGTTTGGTAAACTTTAGGAGCTAGGAAATGGTCCACTTTACAGAAATGTTCAAATTTACTGGCATTTCATATATTCTCTGCTATAACATTGTCCTGATTCTTTCTGTATATTCTTTACTTATGTTTTTGTTTTCCTTAATCAAAGTGTGTCTTTTCAATCTTTTCAAAGAAGATTCTTTGGACTTACTAAATCACCTCAATTTTATACGTTTTCTGTTGTATTAAGTTCTGCTCATATCTTTATTTATCTTTTTTCTATGTTCTCAGGGTTTATTGTTTTGATCTTCTGATGTCAATTAAAACACTTGGTTATTCATTTTAATAAATATTTTACTTATAAAGATTGGAACTTTTGAAGATTCCAGCTTACTTGTAAGTTTCTAAGGGTCAGGTCCTCTCCATTGTTGCTGGCCTAAGGTTTAGTTCACCATATAGCAATGTATATATTGACCTATTTTCCCCTCGACTTTCTGTGATTCCCTACATCTCACCTTTCTTTGCAGACAAGCCATTTGAAATACCCTTAACTTATTTCACAGCCAATAAGTCATTGAAATAATGTGTATTTTTTAGAGAAATCTTCTTCTATAATTAGGCAGAAAATCTCACCTGCCATAGTTTTCAAAACAGCATAATTTCACACTTCTCAATGCTTAATCTGTTGTATTACACAACCTTTGAGTATTTAGCTTTATCAATGACATGTACTTTAAAAATGTTTTAGAGATCCTACCAGTCTTTGAAAACATCCTTGTTCCTTGTTTCAGTTCCAGTTTTATGTATATTTTCTGCCTTGCACCTGATTATTCCAACAATTGATGGATGGCCTTGGGAATCTAATTCTGGTATTGATAGTTTTTGCTGATTGTCTCCCCTTGTAGCTGATTTCTTCATTATTGTGTAAATTTAGATCATGAGCTCATGTTTAGCTAAACAGCTGACCTTGTAAGACGCTTAGGTGTGAACGCTCGTAAGCTTCAGCAGAAAGTCGGCAAAGATTTATTTGTGTCCCTCCAATGAGTTGCCCGGGAGAACCCCGTTTTCTACAAGTGTTGGTCCAATACTCCCTCAAGAGGCAGGGGACTCCGACAGGGCTGCTTGGCGGCCCCCGATCTGGGGCAGGGGCAGTGGGCGGCCTGTGGCCCAGGCAGAAGCCTCTCTGCATGTGTCCCAGGGACCCATCTGCCTGCGAACTTCGGTCATCTGGCAGGAAGCTATGATGCCCAGACCTATGGTTAGCTGAGCAGCGAGGTGTACTGTGCGGACAGGTTCCACACACACTTCAAGTAAGAGGTCGGCCTGAGTGGAAAGGTGAGAGTTTGGGCAGCTGTGCAGACAAAGAAGGCGCCCTTTGGCCTGGGCCTAAATGCTTGTGACACCCCACTGGACCTGCCGGGCTCTGAGGGCCCTGCCCTGGGCCCCCTGCTCCCCTGCCCTTTGTTCAGTCACAGCAGAGATGGCCACACCCACTCCCTCAGTGAGGGCAGTGTTCCAACCTCCCTCAGCCCCGCCCCCTCTCCGCAGGTTACCATGGACTACAGATGCTGCATTCTGAGGCCAGGGCGTTCCGAGAATGCCAAGGGCAGACATGATGACCTTAAATGATTTCCTCTTGTGTCAGGTTTGGTAAACTTTAGGAGCTAGGAAATGGTCCACTTTACAGAAATGTTCAAATTTACTGGCATTTCATATATTCTCTGCTATAACATTGCCTGATTCTTTCTGTATATTCTTTACTTATGTTTTTTTTTCCTTAATCAAAGTGTGTCTTTTCAATCTTTTCAAAGAAGATTCTTTGGACTTACTAAATCACCTCAATTTTATACGTTTTCTGTTGTATTAAGTTCTGCTCATATCTTTATTTATCTTTTTTCTATGTTCTCAGGGTTTATTGTTTTGATCTTCTGATGTCAATTAAAACACTTGGTTATTCATTTTAATAAATATTTTACTTATAAAGATTGGAACTTTTGAAGATTCCAGCTTACTTGTAAGTTTCTAAGGGTCAGGTCCTCTCCATTGTTGCTGGCCTAAGGTTTAGTTCACCATATAGCAATGTATATATTGACCTATTTTCCCCTCGACTTTCTGTGATTCCCTACATCTCACCTTTCTTTGCAGACAAGCCATTTGAAATACCCTTAACTTATTTCACAGCCAATAAGTCATTGAAATAATGTGTATTTTTTAGAGAAATCTTCTTCTATAATTAGGCAGAAAATCTCACCTGCCATAGTTTTCAAAACAGCATAATTTCACTCTTCTCAATGCTTAATCTGTTGTATTACACAACCTTTGAGTATTTAGCTTTATCAATGACATGTACTTTAAAAATGTTTTAGAGATCCTACCAGTCTTTGAAAACATCCTTGTTCCTGGTTTCAGTTCCAGTTTTATGTATATTTTCTGCCTTGCACCTGACTATTCCTACAATTGATGGATGGCCTTGGGAATCTAATTCTGGTATTGATAGTTTCTGCTGATTGTCTCCCCTTGTAGCTGATTTCTTCATTATTGTGTAAATTTAGATCATGAGCTCATGTTTAGCTAAACAGCTGACCTTGTAAGACGCTTAGGTGTGAACGCTCGTAAGCTTCAGCAGAAAGTCGGCAAAGATTTATTTGTGTCCCTCCAATGAGTTGCCCGGGAGAAGCCCGATTTCTACAAGTGTTGGTCCAATACTCCCTCAAGAGGCAGGGGACTCCGACAGGGCTGCTTGGCGGCCCCCGATCTGGGGCAGGGGCAGTGGGCGGCCTGTGGCCCAGGCAGAAGCCTCTCTGCATGTGTCCCAGGGACCCATCTGCCTGCGAACTTCGGTCACCTGGCAGGAAGCTATGATGCCCAGACCTATGGTTAGCTGAGCAGCGAGGTGTACTGTGCGGACAGGTTCCACACACACTTCAAGTAAGAGGTCGGCCTGAGTGGAAAGGTGAGAGTTTGGGCAGCTGTGCAGACAAAGAAGGCGCCCTTTGGCCTGGGCCTAAATGCTTGTGACACCCCACTGGACCTGCCGGGCTCTGAGGGCCCTGCCCTGGGACCCCTGCTCCCCTGCCCTTTGTTCAGTCACAGCAGAGATGGCCACACCCACTCCCTCAGTGAGGGCAGTGTTCCAACCTCCCTCAGCCCCGCCCCCTCTCCACAGGTTACCATGGACTACAGATGCTGCATTCTGAGGCCAGGGCGTTCCGAGAATGCCAAGGGCAGACATGATGACCTTAAATGATTTCCTCTTGTGTCAGGTTTGGTAAACTTTAGGAGCTAGGAAATGGTCCACTTTACAGAAATGTTCAAATTTACTGGCATTTCATATATTCTCTGCTATAACATTGTCCTGATTCTTTCTGTATATTCTTTACTTATGTTTTTGTTTTCCTTAATCAAAGTGTGTCTTTTCAATCTTTTCAAAGAAGATTCTTTGGACTTACTAAATCACCTCAATTTTATACGTTTTCTGTTGTATTAAGTTCTGCTCATATCTTTATTTATCTTTTTTCTATGTTCTCAGGGTTTATTGTTTTGATCTTCTGATGTCAATTAAAACACTTGGTTATTCATTTTAATAAATATTTTACTTATAAAGATTGGAACTTTTGAAGATTCCAGCTTACTTGTAAGTTTCTAAGGGTCAGGTCCTCTCCATTGTTGCTGGCCTAAGGTTTAGTTCACCATATAGCAATGTATATATTGACCTATTTTCCCCTCGACTTTCTGTGATTCCCTACATCTCACCTTTCTTTGCAGACAAGCCATTTGAAATACCCTTAACTTATTTCACAGCCAATAAGTCATTGAAATAATGTGTATTTTTTAGAGAAATCTTCTTCTATAATTAGGCAGAAAATCTCACCTGCCATAGTTTTCAAAACAGCATAATTTCACACTTCTCAATGCTTAATCTGTTGTATTACACAACCTTTGAGTATTTAGCTTTATCAATGACATGTACTTTAAAAATGTTTTAGAGATCCTACCAGTCTTTGAAAACATCCTTGTTCCTTGTTTCAGTTCCAGTTTTATGTATATTTTCTGCCTTGCACCTGATTATTCCAACAATTGATGGATGGCCTTGGGAATCTAATTCTGGTATTGATAGTTTTTGCTGATTGTCTCCCCTTGTAGCTGATTTCTTCATTATTGTGTAAATTTAGATCATGAGCTCATGTTTAGCTAAACAGCTGACCTTGTAAGACGCTTAGGTGTGAACGCTCGTAAGCTTCAGCAGAAAGTCGGCAAAGATTTATTTGTGTCCCTCCAATGAGTTGCCCGGGAGAACCCCGTTTTCTACAAGTGTTGGTCCAATACTCCCTCAAGAGGCAGGGGACTCCGACAGGGCTGCTTGGCGGCCCCCGATCTGGGGCAGGGGCAGTGGGCGGCCTGTGGCCCAGGCAGAAGCCTCTCTGCATGTGTCCCAGGGACCCATCTGCCTGCGAACTTCGGTCATCTGGCAGGAAGCTATGATGCCCAGACCTATGGTTAGCTGAGCAGCGAGGTGTACTGTGCGGACAGGTTCCACACACACTTCAAGTAAGAGGTCGGCCTGAGTGGAAAGGTGAGAGTTTGGGCAGCTGTGCAGACAAAGAAGGCGCCCTTTGGCCTGGGCCTAAATGCTTGTGACACCCCACTGGACCTGCCGGGCTCTGAGGGCCCTGCCCTGGGCCCCCTGCTCCCCTGCCCTTTGTTCAGTCACAGCAGAGATGGCCACACCCACTCCCTCAGTGAGGGCAGTGTTCCAACCTCCCTCAGCCCCGCCCCCTCTCCGCAGGTTACCATGGACTACAGATGCTGCATTCTGAGGCCAGGGCGTTCCGAGAATGCCAAGGGCAGACATGATGACCTTAAATGATTTCCTCTTGTGTCAGGTTTGGTAAACTTTAGGAGCTAGGAAATGGTCCACTTTACAGAAATGTTCAAATTTACTGGCATTTCATATATTCTCTGCTATAACATTGTCCTGATTCTTTCTGTATATTCTTTACTTATGTTTTTTTTTCCTTAATCAAAGTGTGTCTTTTCAATCTTTTCAAAGAAGTTTCTTTGGACTTACTAAATCACCTCAATTTTATACGTTTTCTGTTGTATTAAGTTCTGCTCATATCTTTATTTATCTTTTTTCTATGTTCTCAGGGTTTATTGTTTTGATCTTCTGATGTCAATTAAAACACTTGGTTATTCATTTTAATAAATATTTTACTTATAAAGATTGGAACTTTTGAAGATTCCAGCTTACTTGTAAGTTTCTAAGGGTCAGGTCCTCTCCATTGTTGCTGGCCTAAGGTTTAGTTCACCATATAGCAATGTATATATTGACCTATTTTCCCCTCGACTTTCTGTGATTCCCTACATCTCACCTTTCTTTGCAGACAAGCCATTTGAAATACCCTTAACTTATTTCACAGCCAATAAGTCATTGAAATAATGTGTATTTTTTAGAGAAATCTTCTTCTATAATTAGGCAGAAAATCTCACCTGCCATAGTTTTCAAAACAGCATAATTTCACTCTTCTCAATGCTTAATCTGTTGTATTACACAACCTTTGAGTATTTAGCTTTATCAATGACATGTACTTTAAAAATGTTTTAGAGATCCTACCAGTCTTTGAAAACATCCTTGTTCCTGGTTTCAGTTCCAGTTTTATGTATATTTTCTGCCTTGCACCTGACTATTCCTACAATTGATGGATGGCCTTGGGAATCTAATTCTGGTATTGATAGTTTCTGCTGATTGTCTCCCCTTGTAGCTGATTTCTTCATTATTGTGTAAATTTAGATCATGAGCTCATGTTTAGCTAAACAGCTGACCTTGTAAGACGCTTAGGTGTGAACGCTCGTAAGCTTCAGCAGAAAGTCGGCAAAGATTTATTTGTGTCCCTCCAATGAGTTGCCCGGGAGAAGCCCGATTTCTACAAGTGTTGGTCCAATACTCCCTCAAGAGGCAGGGGACTCCGACAGGGCTGCTTGGCGGCCCCCGATCTGGGGCAGGGGCAGTGGGCGGCCTGTGGCCCAGGCAGAAGCCTCTCTGCATGTGTCCCAGGGACCCATCTGCCTGCGAACTTCGGTCACCTGGCAGGAAGCTATGATGCCCAGACCTATGGTTAGCTGAGCAGCGAGGTGTACTGTGCGGACAGGTTCCACACACACTTCAAGTAAGAGGTCGGCCTGAGTGGAAAGGTGAGAGTTTGGGCAGCTGTGCAGACAAAGAAGGCGCCCTTTGGCCTGGGCCTAAATGCTTGTGACACCCCACTGGACCTGCCGGGCTCTGAGGGCCCTGCCCTGGGCCCCCTGCTCCCCTGCCCTTTGTTCAGTCACAGCAGAGATGGCCACACCCACTCCCTCAGTGAGGGCAGTGTTCCAACCTCCCTCAGCCCCGCCCCCTCTCCGCAGGTTACCATGGACTACAGATGCTGCATTCTGAGGCCAGGGCGTTCCGAGAATGCCAAGGGCAGACATGATGACCTTAAATGATTTCCTCTTGTGTCAGGTTTGGTAAACTTTAGGAGCTAGGAAATGGTCCACTTTACAGAAATGTTCAAATTTACTGGCATTTCATATATTCTCTGCTATAACATTGCCTGATTCTTTCTGTATATTCTTTACTTATGTTTTTTTTTCCTTAATCAAAGTCTGTCTTTTCAATCTTTTCAAAGAAGATTCTTTGGACTTACTAAATCACCTCAATTTTATACGTTTTCTGTTGTATTAAGTTCTGCTCATATCTTTATTTATCTTTTTTCTATGTTCTCAGGGTTTATTGTTTTGATCTTCTGATGTCAATTAAAACACTTGGTTATTCATTTTAATAAATATTTTACTTATAAAGATTGGAACTTTTGAAGATTCCAGCTTACTTGTAAGTTTCTAAGGGTCAGGTCCTCTCCATTGTTGCTGGCCTAAGGTTTAGTTCACCATATAGCAATGTATATATTGACCTATTTTCCCCTCGACTTTCTGTGATTCCCTACATCTCACCTTTCTTTGCAGACAAGCCATTTGAAATACCCTTAACTTATTTCACAGCCAATAAGTCATTGAAATAATGTGTATTTTTTAGAGAAATCTTCTTCTATAATTAGGCAGAAAATCTCACCTGCCATAGTTTTCAAAACAGCATAATTTCACTCTTCTCAATGCTTAATCTGTTGTATTACACAACCTTTGAGTATTTAGCTTTATCAATGACATGTACTTTAAAAATGTTTTAGAGATCCTACCAGTCTTTGAAAACATCCTTGTTCCTGGTTTCAGTTCCAGTTTTATGTATATTTTCTGCCTTGCACCTGACTATTCCTACAATTGATGGATGGCCTTGGGAATCTAATTCTGGTATTGATAGTTTCTGCTGATTGTCTCCCCTTGTAGCTGATTTCTTCATTATTGTGTAAATTTAGATCATGAGCTCATGTTTAGCTAAACAGCTGACCTTGTAAGACGCTTAGGTGTGAACGCTCGTAAGCTTCAGCAGAAAGTCGGCAAAGATTTATTTGTGTCCCTCCAATGAGTTGCCCGGGAGAAGCCCGATTTCTACAAGTGTTGGTCCAATACTCCCTCAAGAGGCAGGGGACTCCGACAGGGCTGCTTGGCGGCCCCCGATCTGGGGCAGGGGCAGTGGGCGGCCTGTGGCCCAGGCAGAAGCCTCTCTGCATGTGTCCCAGGGACCCATCTGCCTGCGAACTTCGGTCACCTGGCAGGAAGCTATGATGCCCAGACCTATGGTTAGCTGAGCAGCGAGGTGTACTGTGCGGACAGGTTCCACACACACTTCAAGTAAGAGGTCGGCCTGAGTGGAAAGGTGAGAGTTTGGGCAGCTGTGCAGACAAAGAAGGCGCCCTTTGGCCTGGGCCTAAATGCTTGTGACACCCCACTGGACCTGCCGGGCTCTGAGGGCCCTGCCCTGGGACCCCTGCTCCCCTGCCCTTTGTTCAGTCACAGCAGAGATGGCCACACCCACTCCCTCAGTGAGGGCAGTGTTCCAACCTCCCTCAGCCCCGCCCCCTCTCCGCAGGTTACCATGGACTACAGATGCTGCATTCTGAGGCCAGGGCGTTCCGAGAATGCCAAGGGCAGACATGATGACCTTAAATGATTTCCTCTTGTGTCAGGTTTGGTAAACTTTAGGAGCTAGGAAATGGTCCACTTTACAGAAATGTTCAAATTTACTGGCATTTCATATATTCTCTGCTATAACATTGTCCTGATTCTTTCTGTATATTCTTTACTTATGTTTTTGTTTTCCTTAATCAAAGTGTGTCTTTTCAATCTTTTCAAAGAAGATTCTTTGGACTTACTAAATCACCTCAATTTTATACGTTTTCTGTTGTATTAAGTTCTGCTCATATCTTTATTTATCTTTTTTCTATGTTCTCAGGGTTTATTGTTTTGATCTTCTGATGTCAATTAAAACACTTGGTTATTCATTTTAATAAATATTTTACTTATAAAGATTGGAACTTTTGAAGATTCCAGCTTACTTGTAAGTTTCTAAGGGTCAGGTCCTCTCCATTGTTGCTGGCCTAAGGTTTAGTTCACCATATAGCAATGTATATATTGACCTATTTTCCCCTCGACTTTCTGTGATTCCCTACATCTCACCTTTCTTTGCAGACAAGCCATTTGAAATACCCTTAACTTATTTCACAGCCAATAAGTCATTGAAATAATGTGTATTTTTTAGAGAAATCTTCTTCTATAATTAGGCAGAAAATCTCACCTGCCATAGTTTTCAAAACAGCATAATTTCACACTTCTCAATGCTTAATCTGTTGTATTACACAACCTTTGAGTATTTAGCTTTATCAATGACATGTACTTTAAAAATGTTTTAGAGATCCTACCAGTCTTTGAAAACATCCTTGTTCCTTGTTTCAGTTCCAGTTTTATGTATATTTTCTGCCTTGCACCTGATTATTCCAACAATTGATGGATGGCCTTGGGAATCTAATTCTGGTATTGATAGTTTTTGCTGATTGTCTCCCCTTGTAGCTGATTTCTTCATTATTGTGTAAATTTAGATCATGAGCTCATGTTTAGCTAAACAGCTGACCTTGTAAGACGCTTAGGTGTGAACGCTCGTAAGCTTCAGCAGAAAGTCGGCAAAGATTTATTTGTGTCCCTCCAATGAGTTGCCCGGGAGAACCCCGTTTTCTACAAGTGTTGGTCCAATACTCCCTCAAGAGGCAGGGGACTCCGACAGGGCTGCTTGGCGGCCCCCGATCTGGGCCAGGGGCAGTGGGCGGCCTGTGGCCCAGGCAGAAGCCTCTCTGCATGTGTCCCAGGGACCCATCTGCCTGCGAACTTCGGTCATCTGGCAGGAAGCTATGATGCCCAGACCTATGGTTAGCTGAGCAGCGAGGTGTACTGTGCGGACAGGTTCCACACACACTTCAAGTAAGAGGTCGGCCTGAGTGGAAAGGTGAGAGTTTGGGCAGCTGTGCAGACAAAGAAGGCGCCCTTTGGCCTGGGCCTAAATGCTTGTGACACCCCACTGGACCTGCCGGGCTCTGAGGGCCCTGCCCTGGGCCCCCTGCTCCCCTGCCCTTTGTTCAGTCACAGCAGAGATGGCCACACCCACTCCCTCAGTGAGGGCAGTGTTCCAACCTCCCTCAGCCCCGCCCCCTCTCCGCAGGTTACCATGGACTACAGATGCTGCATTCTGAGGCCAGGGCGTTCCGAGAATGCCAAGGGCAGACATGATGACCTTAAATGATTTCCTCTTGTGTCAGGTTTGGTAAACTTTAGGAGCTAGGAAATGGTCCACTTTACAGAAATGTTCAAATTTACTGGCATTTCATATATTCTCTGCTATAACATTGTCCTGATTCTTTCTGTATATTCTTTACTTATGTTTTTTTTTCCTTAATCAAAGTGTGTCTTTTCAATCTTTTCAAAGAAGTTTCTTTGGACTTACTAAATCACCTCAATTTTATACGTTTTCTGTTGTATTAAGTTCTGCTCATATCTTTATTTATCTTTTTTCTATGTTCTCAGGGTTTATTGTTTTGATCTTCTGATGTCAATTAAAACACTTGGTTATTCATTTTAATAAATATTTTACTTATAAAGATTGGAACTTTTGAAGATTCCAGCTTACTTGTAAGTTTCTAAGGGTCAGGTCCTCTCCATTGTTGCTGGCCTAAGGTTTAGTTCACCATATAGCAATGTATATATTGACCTATTTTCCCCTCGACTTTCTGTGATTCCCTACATCTCACCTTTCTTTGCAGACAAGCCATTTGAAATACCCTTAACTTATTTCACAGCCAATAAGTCATTGAAATAATGTGTATTTTTTAGAGAAATCTTCTTCTATAATTAGGCAGAAAATCTCACCTGCCATAGTTTTCAAAACAGCATAATTTCACTCTTCTCAATGCTTAATCTGTTGTATTACACAACCTTTGAGTATTTAGCTTTATCAATGACATGTACTTTAAAAATGTTTTAGAGATCCTACCAGTCTTTGAAAACATCCTTGTTCCTGGTTTCAGTTCCAGTTTTATGTATATTTTCTGCCTTGCACCTGACTATTCCTACAATTGATGGATGGCCTTGGGAATCTAATTCTGGTATTGATAGTTTCTGCTGATTGTCTCCCCTTGTAGCTGATTTCTTCATTATTGTGTAAATTTAGATCATGAGCTCATGTTTAGCTAAACAGCTGACCTTGTAAGACGCTTAGGTGTGAACGCTCGTAAGCTTCAGCAGAAAGTCGGCAAAGATTTATTTGTGTCCCTCCAATGAGTTGCCCGGGAGAAGCCCGATTTCTACAAGTGTTGGTCCAATACTCCCTCAAGAGGCAGGGGACTCCGACAGGGCTGCTTGGCGGCCCCCGATCTGGGGCAGGGGCAGTGGGCGGCCTGTGGCCCAGGCAGAAGCCTCTCTGCATGTGTCCCAGGGACCCATCTGCCTGCGAACTTCGGTCACCTGGCAGGAAGCTATGATGCCCAGACCTATGGTTAGCTGAGCAGCGAGGTGTACTGTGCGGACAGGTTCCACACACACTTCAAGTAAGAGGTCGGCCTGAGTGGAAAGGTGAGAGTTTGGGCAGCTGTGCAGACAAAGAAGGCGCCCTTTGGCCTGGGCCTAAATGCTTGTGACACCCCACTGGACCTGCCGGGCTCTGAGGGCCCTGCCCTGGGACCCCTGCTCCCCTGCCCTTTGTTCAGTCACAGCAGAGATGGCCACACCCACTCCCTCAGTGAGGGCAGTGTTCCAACCTCCCTCAGCCCCGCCCCCTCTCCGCAGGTTACCATGGACTACAGATGCTGCATTCTGAGGCCAGGGCGTTCCGAGAATGCCAAGGGCAGACATGATGACCTTAAATGATTTCCTCTTGTGTCAGGTTTGGTAAACTTTAGGAGCTAGGAAATGGTCCACTTTACAGAAATGTTCAAATTTACTGGCATTTCATATATTCTCTGCTATAACATTGTCCTGATTCTTTCTGTATATTCTTTACTTATGTTTTTGTTTTCCTTAATCAAAGTGTGTCTTTTCAATCTTTTCAAAGAAGATTCTTTGGACTTACTAAATCACCTCAATTTTATACGTTTTCTGTTGTATTAAGTTCTGCTCATATCTTTATTTATCTTTTTTCTATGTTCTCAGGGTTTATTGTTTTGATCTTCTGATGTCAATTAAAACACTTGGTTATTCATTTTAATAAATATTTTACTTATAAAGATTGGAACTTTTGAAGATTCCAGCTTACTTGTAAGTTTCTAAGGGTCAGGTCCTCTCCATTGTTGCTGGCCTAAGGTTTAGTTCACCATTTAGCAATGTATATATTGACCTCTTTTCCCCTCGACTTTCTGTGATTCCCTACATCTCACCTTTCTTTGCAGACAAGCCATTTGAAATACCCTTAACTTATTTCACAGCCAATAAGTCATTGAAATAATGTGTATTTTTTAGAGAAATCTTCTGCTATAATTAGGCAGAAAATCTCACCTGCCATAGTTTTCAAAACAGCATAATTTCACACTTCTCAATGCTTAATCTGTTGTATTACACAACCTTTGAGTATTTAGCTTTATCAATGACATGTACTTTAAAAATGTTTTAGAGATCCTACCAGTCTTTGAAAACATCCTTGTTCCTGGTTTCAGTTCCAGTTTTATGTATATTTTCTGCCTTGCACCTGACTATTCCAACAATTGATGGATGGCCATGGGAATCTAATTCTGGTATTGATAGTTTTTGCTGATTGTCTCCCCTTGTAGCTGATTTCTTCATTATTGTGTAAATTTAGATCATGAGCTCATGTTTAGCTAAACAGCTGACCTTGTAAGACGCTTAGGTGTGAACGCTCGTAAGCTTCAGCAGAAAGTCGGCAAAGATTTATTTGTGTCCCTCCAATGAGTTGCCCGGGAGAACCCCATTTTCTACAAGTGTTGGTCCAATACTCCCTCAAGAGGCAGGGGACTCCGACAGGGCTGCTTGGCGGCCCCCGATCTGGGGCAGGGGCAGTGGGCGGCCTGTGGCCCAGGCAGAAGCCTCTCTGCATGTGTCCCAGGGACCCATCTGCCTGCGAACTTCGGTCACCTGGCAGGAAGCTATGATGCCCAGACCTATGGTTAGCTGAGCAGCGAGGTGTACTGTGCGGACAGGTTCCACACACACTTCAAGTAAGAGGTCGGCCTGAGTGGAAAGGTGAGAGTTTGGGCAGCTGTGCAGACAAAGAAGGCGCCCTTTGGCCTGGGCCTAAATGCTTGTGACACCCCACTGGACCTGCCGGGCTCTGAGGGCCCTGCCCTGGGCCCCCTGCTCCCCTGCCCTTTGTTCAGTCACAGCAGAGATGGCCACACCCACTCCCTCAGTGAGGGCAGTGTTCCAACCTCCCTCAGCCCCGCCCCCTCTCCGCAGGTTACCATGGACTACAGATGCTGCATTCTGAGGCCAGGGCGTTCCGAGAATGCCAAGGGCAGACATGATGACCTTAAATGATTTCCTCTTGTGTCAGGTTTGGTAAACTTTAGGAGCTAGGAAATGGTCCACTTTACAGAAATGTTCAAATTTACTGGCATTTCATATATTCTCTGCTATAACATTGTCCTGATTCTTTCTGTATATTCTTTACTTATGTTTTTGTTTTCCTTAATCAAAGTGTGTCTTTTCAATCTTTTCAAAGAAGATTCTTTGGACTTACTAAATCACCTCAATTTTATACGTTTTCTGTTGTATTAAGTTCTGCTCATATCTTTATTTATCTTTTTTCTATGTTCTCAGGGTTTCTTGTTTTGATCTTCTGATGTCAATTAAAACACTTGGTTATTCATTTTAATAAATATTTTACTTATAAAGATTGGAACTTTTGATGATTCCAGCTTACTTGTAAGTTTCTAAGGGTCAGGTCCTCTCCATTGTTGCTGGCCTAAGGTTTAGTTCACCATTTAGCAATGTATATATTGACCTCTTTTCCCCTCGACTTTCTGTGATTCCCTACATCTCACCTTTCTTTGCAGACAAGCCATTTGAAATACCCTTAACTTATTTCACAGCCAATAAGTCATTGAAATAATGTGTATTTTTTAGAGAAATCTTCTTCTATAATTAGGCAGAAAATCTCACCTGCCATAGTTTTCAAAACAGCATAATTTCACACTTCTCAATGCTTAATCTGTTGTATTACACAACCTTTGAGTATTTAGCTTTATCAATGACATGTACTTTAAAAATGTTTTAGAGATCCTACCAGTCTTTGAAAACATCCTTGTTCCTGGTTTCAGTTCCAGTTTTATGTATATTTTCTGCCTTGCACCTGACTATTCCAACAATTGATGGATGGCCTTGGGAATCTAATTCTGGTATTGATAGTTTTTGCTGATTGTCTCCCCTTGTAGCTGATTTCTTCATTATTGTGTAAATTTAGATCATGAGCTCATGTTTAGCTAAACAGCTGACCTTGTAAGACGCTTAGGTGTGAACGCTCGTAAGCTTCAGCAGAAAGTCGGCAAAGATTTATTTGTGTCCCTCCAATGAGTTGCACGGGAGAACCCCGTTTTCTACAAGTGTTGGTCCAATACTCCCTCTAGAGGCAGGGGACTCCGACAGGGCTGCTTGGCGGCAACCGATCTGGGGCAGGGGCAGTGGGCGGCCTGTGGCCCAGGCAGAAGCCTCTCTGCATGTGTCCCAGGGACCCATCTGCCTGCGAACTTCGGTCACCTGGCAGGAAGCTATGATGCCCAGACCTATGGTTAGCTGAGCAGCGAGGTGTACTGTGCGGACAGGTTCCACACACACTTCAA